>NC_056745.1:910166625-910186625 GCF_019279795.1 Protopterus annectens
CCACGCTATTGGCTTTCCTCCTATCTCCCCCCTCCCTTCTCAAACTCTACTTGTAGTGGTTTCCTCTCTGAGGCGCCATCTTTGAATCTCCTCTAGCTCAGAGTAGGTGTCCCTAGCTTGTCCGCGTGGCGTGCTGCCTGTAAGTACTACGTGTTTTAATCAGCAATTGTGCTTTTTTATTTCTGTGGTTAAAATTGTAATCTAATGCCTATAACTTGCAGCCGCTGATGCTTTTATTACCTGTATCTTGGTAACGCTGCTGGTCAATGGTCGCGAGTCTGTTTGCCCAGTAACTCCTCTGCATTTGGTGTTTTTTGATACTTACCACTAGTTTTTTGCTGCTGGATGTAATCGCTAAGGTGGTCTTACCATTTGTGTTGTGTGGGCTGAAGATTTCTGTGTACTGTTGCCAGTTTAGGCTGCTAAACCTAGTCGCTTAGATATTTAAAGCGAAATGTCCACCTGAATTGTTTAATTGTAGTCTGCCTGGATTTCTATGTACTGTTGCCCGTCTAGGCTGCTAAACCTAGTCACTTAGATATTTACAGCGGAATGTACACCAGAAATTGGTTTATTGTAGTCTGCCAATGTTTTTAACCACATTATTGGGTCGCTAAACCTAGTCGTTTAGATATTTATACTGAATGTCCACCAGAAATGTTTTACTGTAGTTTGCCAATGTTTTTAGTCACTTTATTGGGTCGCTAAGTGATTGAACCCCTAGAGTATTATTTTTAATGCAGAGTGGTACTTTTTTTTTCCTTATTTTAACTACAGTTAGAAGCTGCCTAAAGGCCTTCATTGAAATGCTTTGCTCTGCTGCTTTAGCGTAGCCTGTTCAAACTTAGACATTGGAAACGGTTGTCAGTTTAAAGCTTTTTGCTTTACTAAAAGCCCTTTTACTTTTAAGGGTAGAAGTTTACCTCGTTGAGAGGCTTTCCTTTTGGGTATCTCCTCCTCCACTGTTTGGTACTAGACCAGTGTGTAGTAAATACCTTTTACTTGCAAAGTATATTAATCCTTCCTCTAACAACTGTTTTAATACCCTACTATTGTATGCTATTACGGGAACGACCTGAATGTATCTCATACGTAGTTCTATGTATAAATGTTTGATACCTACTGCTGCTACCTTTGAATATTGCCTGAATAACTGATACTGAAATTGCAAATATTGTTTTTTTTTACCTGTTACCTGTACCTCTCCTTACATCCTATCCTTCTAACCACAGCTGCTCTCTCACCTGTTATTCTTTTTGTTTACCAGCTTTAAAGCCTAGTGCTCCTCATCGGGCTGTCCCTTTCCAGCTGGCCTATCTCTCCCAGTTTACCTGAAGCTACGAAGCTGGCTATCTGTACTGGCACCCAGGAAGCACCCCTAACTCCACTTGAGTAAAAGTAGTAAATCTCCTTTTCTCACCTGCATTGGCTGTATGTCCATGTTTGTATATTTTACTTGGTGTCTATGTCCTCTTGTGGGCGGTACACACGCAGTACAAGCTAAAGCTACCCCCTCCCCTTACTCACCTGCATACTATTCAGTCACCATATCCCCTAGCATTTGCTGTTAACTACTCCTGCTAGTCTTCCCTCAACTGTTGTATCCTGCTTGTTTTGCCTCTTCTGTTTCCACTCTATCTCTTAATTACCTCTTTCTGGCTGCTGCTCTCCTTTTCTCTGTTTCTCCTACCTTCAGTTCACTGACAACTGGGTCTTACTTTTGTATACCGGCCTATTTTCTGCTTCTTCCTCCCTGTGCCCCTCTGCAAACTGTACTATTTACTTCCCTATACTTTAAACCTGCTGTCTCCGTGTATTATCACTGCTCCCTTTCTGGTCTTTTGTCATCTAAACTATACCTCTTTCCCACTTTTACCTGCACCTGTTTTATTTACTTGTTTTCTGCCTGAATCCTCTCATGCTCCTTAAAACCTTTCCCTTTCTTGCTTCTTAAACTAAGTAGTATAGGTAACTCGTGGTGTTACTCTCCTGCTTAGCTGATTGTTTTCTGCTCTCCTCCCTTAACTGTTTCTGCCCGCCTCCCTCCCTACCCCTTATCCCACCCACCCCACGTGTCCTTAGCTTTATACCCTTACACCACACCCCTCTATAACTTCACCTATCACTACCTCTTACATCATCCACAACTTCCTCTCAACTCTACCCTCCTCTATCACCTCACCTATCACCTGACTATACTTATAGGAATATTTCTATCCTGTCTCTACCATTTTGCTATACATCCCTACACTATAGTCTTCCAAAGTTCACTAGCCTATTCCTGTCTTAATAATCTCAACATGTCAACGGACATCCTCCAACACACTTCTATGATCTCTGTAAAAAACAACACTCTAAAAATACTAATTCTTCTACTCATCACTTCCCTTTCTCTCACTCTGCCCTATTCCTTAACCTCCTATGAAACTCCACTCAACCTCCACCTCAACTACTCTCCTAAACATTCAACCTCAAATTTCAAAAGCCTAAACTTTTCTCAATTAAACATCACATCTACCTCTAGCTACCTCTTAGCTAAATACCACAGATTGACTCACATAAAAAGTCAGAACCTCTTGATTAGAAAACCTAAGTACTTTCTATACTTCCCTAACAAATCCTACTTGCTATACAACCAATCTACCTTGATAGATGGTGACATCCACCCCAACCCTGGTCCATCTAATTTTTCAACTAAAGCTACACCTGTTTCTCTACACACTTCTCATGAATCACCAACCTCCACAACACATACTTTACTCATAGGACACCTTAATATCCAAAGCATCAATAACAAAATAACCCTACTCCACTCTCTTCTTGACCACCACTCCTTTGACATTCTTTGTCTAACAGAAACCTGGTTAAAACCCTTTACTAAAGACACTGAAATCTTACCACCAGGCTATAATATCTTGAGACTCGACCGCAATGGTAAAAAAGGTGGAGGAGTAGCACTATTGTTCAAAACAGAACTAAAAATAACATTAGTACCCTATGAGAACCTTGGATTTACTAAAACCGAACTTCTTATCTCAAAGCTGCAACTTAACCTCAAAAAATCCATCTATATCATCTGTATATATCTACCCCCTGGAAATAACTCTACTACCATAGAAGATATCCTCCGTTGGGCCTCATCCACCTACCCACAAGAAACCATAATACTAGGTGACCTCAACTTAGACTGGTCCTCAGTATCCACTAACAACCCAGCATCCCATATTAATCTCCACGGCTTCACTCAAACTATTAATACCACTACTAGGATTAACAAAACTAATAACAAAGAAAGCATTCTTGATTGGATTTTGGTAAACAAACCTCAAATTAAATATCAGTCTGGAACGCTACCTGATGACATTAGTGACCACAACCTAACCTATATTATTAGACAAAAAAATACCTCTAATTACTCTCCTTTATATAGGACCCTACGTAACCTCAAATGCTTTAACCCAACCCTTTTTAAAACGGAACTAAAGGCTTGTAACTGGAACCCACTAAAACACTTCCTCTTCAAGAAGCTGTTAATTTCTTTAACAACACATTCCTAACTATTCTTGATTATCATGCACCAAAACGTTCTATTAGAATTAAGGCTAGGCCAGCCCCCTGGCTAACAAAAGAGACTAGACAAAAAATGTCACTTAGAAACAAATCTTGGTTAAAATGGCGAACGAGCAAATCTCCCATAGACCAACAGACCTTCAGACACCTGAGAAATATTACCAAAAAATCAATCCTCTCTGACAAAAAGAACTATTATAGCAATCTTCAGCAAGTGAATCACAATAATCCTCAAAAATTCTGGTCAACCCTAAATAAACTTCTTCACCCTGGACAGACTACCACCCCCCCCCCCTTCTGGGTCTGATACAATTCCTCCCCTTGATACTGCCAACACTTTCAACTCATTCTTCATCAATACTATAAATTCCTTGGCCTCCCATCTATCCAGTGACAATACCATCATTCATGACCATACTTCCTCCAAACTACCAACCTTTAGGCTTCAACCCATCTCCACTACCTTTATACAGAGATGCATTCTCAAGCTTAAACCTTGCACCCTCTGCTGACCAGCTTCCTTCTGAATTCCTTCAAAAAGCAGCCTCTGAAATAGCTTATCCCATATCAATTCTCATTAATAGGACCATAAATGAAGAATCCATCCCGGATGTATGGAAAATCTCTTACATCATACCATTACATAAAGGAGGAAACTCCTTTGAACATTCTAACTATAGACCCATAGCTCTATTGTCACCTCTAGCTAAAATAATGGAAAAATGTGTCCACCATCAGGTAATGAATCACCTTCTACAAAATAAAATACTAACAAACTGTCAACATGGCTTTAGGCCTTATCATAGCACAACTACTGCTCTGCTCTCCTTCACAGATATTATTAACAATAATCGCAACAATAATGTCCTGTCTTCTGCTCTCTTCATAGACCTGTCCAAAGCCTTTGACATGGTCAACCACTCTCTCCTTCTAAAAATTCTCGAATCTCTTTCCTTAGCACCTGAGACTATCCACTGGTTCAGCTCATATCTCACTAACAGGAAACAAGCTGTCCTCTGGGATAACAAACTCTCATCTCTTCTACCAATCTCCTTGGTGTCCCCCAAGGCTCTATTCTTGGACCACTTCTTTTCTCCCTCTTTATAAATGACTTACAAGTAGCCATTCCTCAGGCTATCTGCATTCAATATGCTGATGACTCCACACTTATTTGCTCTGCTAAATCCATTTCTGAACTTCAAAATAACACTCAAGCTGTATTTTCTAAAGTTGAAACCTGGTTTCTAAAACGATGTCTACTCCTAAACGCAAAAAAGACCAAACTACTTCTCTTTAAACCTACTACCAGATCCCCTACACTTGACTTCTCCATTGTGTCTAATAATGGAACCATCATATCACCTGATTCTACTACCAAATTGCTAGGTGTCACAATTGATAACAATCTCTCCTTCGACCTTCATATCAACAATACCATTAAATCTGTAAACAGGAAACTTGGCTCTCTATATAGAATCAAAACTTTTTTAACCTTCCCAGCAAAAGTGAATCTTGCCCACTCACATCTTATATCCACACTTCTCTATGCCTCACCTATCTACACCAATCTTAAGAAAAACAATCTCTAAACTATCTACCTCCTACAACAACATAGCTAGATTTGTTACTGGAAAACAATTTAGAACCCACCATTGTCAGAATCTGCAACAACTTAACTGGCTCGAACTGACAAACACGTTGCTTCTATCCCAACTTATGTTTGTCCAAAGAGCCTTTTACCAACCTCTTAATACACCTGCTCTTTCTAACCTCTTAAGCCCCTACTCAAACCTGAACTCTCTCCGCTCTTCTAGCAAACTGCTAGTTACCTTAACCAAATCTAATAACCTTGCTGGTGATTCCCTTTTCTCCAATGCCATTGGGAAACACTGGAATAAACTTCCTCCCGAACTTACTTCAATTGCTTCTACTACACTGTTTAAACAAAAACTAAAAGTTCATCTTAATAACCACTGGATATGTTCCTGCTCTAAACCTGATTAAAAATTTTCTTGGCTCTTTCTCCTCCTCACGGCTATTTGTCTCTCTCTTTCTTGCATTACATATCTTTTCTATTCTGTACTTTTGTTTTGCAAAATGTTCTCTTTTCCTTTATCTCTTGCTTTCTCTAGTTGACTCTCTAATTGATTCCAATGATGAAATTATGGTAACTTATGGTTTATATCTTTAAATAGAATTAGTTATTCTGGTCTTGAGTAAAACACCTACCTCTTTTTTTAAATCTGTTTGTTAACTTTGTTATTATATATTTGTTTGGTTTTTGTTGTATTCCGTCCATGTCTTCCTGTGGAGCTTTTCTCCCCGGGCCTCTACTGAAAATGGAAATATATCCAGTTAGACTAGCCCGGTTAACAAATGTAAAATAAAATAAAATAAATAAATATATATATATATATATATATATATATATATATATATATATATATGTGTGTGTGTATATACACACATATATATATATATATATATATATATATATATATATATATCCTCGCTGTTGATAGGTCGACAGTCGCCGCGTGCTGAAAATCTGAGAGAATAAAAAATACCGAACACCCATAGACAAGCGAATCTTATAAATTGATCTTCTCCTTAAAACTTTTTTTTTGCAGAGATCACCATAACTTGTAGAAAAGGGCATATTACAGAAAATGTTATCTTGGAGTTGGTATATGTAAGTCCATTATTTTTCGATTTTTTTTCTGAGCTTCAGGACTTGGTTTAGCAGGTACTGATATTTCGAATGGTTACCATACATGTATATGAGTTAATGCAGATTTATTAAATACATGTTTTATCTAAGCGTATTTTTTTGTCTAAAACTCACAGGAAACTGACTGTAAACAGCATGTCAATGTGCAGCTAAGGAAGCAATAATCAACACAAGAGGCTCACATATTGTAATGAAGCAAATTCAACAAATGAGTGGCGACTCCAAAAAACAGAACAGGTACAAAGATAAACACGGGTAATACACTGTCTAATGAATTGAATAATCTTAGACGTAATATATATATAAATATATATATATATATATATATATATATATATATATATATATATATATATATATATATGTGTGTGTGTATCTGTATATATATATATATATATATATATATATATATATATATATATATGGTTCCCTATCAGAAGCCTGAAACACTATAAGCCTGAAAATCAAAATCCTGAAAACTAAAGCCTGAAAATTCAAAATCCCGAAAGCCCAAAATCCTGAAACCTGCCTAACATGGACTGGGATTCTGTTCCTGAAACTTTTAGCTTCACTCTTGGAATACCTTTGCACTGTTTTCTGTGCCTTTTTTTCTTGGTTTGCCCCTGACTTTTCCATATTTAGTTTATTACGTGTCTTTTTGTCATCTGCGAACAAAACAGGACTACCACAAGTACAGTGAGTGCAACGGCCCACAAAAATAGTCAAAATCAATCGAAGAATGGCCAGCACTACAGTGGTGGAGTTCGGACGATTTAATGTAAAACAGTCCAAATAGTAAACAGCATGAATCAATAAAATGCAGCAAAGTAAACAATTCAAACCATTTTTTGGTATTCAAGCCTTCATCAGATCCAGTACTTAAGAAAAAAATCAAGTGACAGAAAGACAATACTCTGCTTATAGAAAACTCACATGTCAGGTTGCTTTGTAGAGCAGGAAACTAGTAATGATGAGCCCATATATATGTTTAATTTCATGAGATAGATGTGGATACATTGACTTTTTTTTTTCATATTAAGGAATTTGTGTTCCAAATGAGACCTAACACAAGATGTTAAGTTGTCTATCTCGCCTTCATTCTTGCTGGTTGGGTTCGGAACCGATCCTCGGCTCCGACTCGGCCATCTTCAAAGCTCAAGAGCTGCTTACTGGCTCGAGGCCCCCCTATATCCCATGATGCCTGGCACTAGATACCCAGATCGTGTTTGCCGCTTTTGCTATGAGGTTGCGTTTACTGGCTCAGGTCGTATATTTTTCACTTTATTACTATATATTAGGATTTATTGTATGTTATTGGTTTAAATATTTACTGTTTTTTTCATAGTTGTGGACTGTGTGTTTTTTTCTAGTTACCAATTCCCCCTTAGTACTCTTTATTAGTATTGTGCTTTTCCTTTACAGGAATGTCTAAAGACACTAAAGTGTCAGGATTCAAGAAGTGTGACTCATGCTGTCAGAAAATGTCACTGACAGATGGTCACACTTCTTGTGTCTACTGCTTGGGCTCCCTACACCTGCAGGACTCTTGTTTGGTGTGTCACGCCTTTAGTCCAAGAGTCCTGCAGGAGCGTAGGAATAAGCTTATCCTTAGGGGTTTGCTTAAATCTGAAGGATCACCGGCAAAGTCTCAGTCAGTGAAACCTTCTAGGCCATCGAAGCCATCGGCTCCCAGCTCGGAGCCGTTGCCGGGTATGGCTTCTGCTTCAACTTCGGTTCTGACTGGAACCAAAGTACCTATCTCTACGTCAACTTCAGCTCCGGCTGGAGCCGAAGTACCTATTTCCCAGTCGGCTCCGACCCTCCCGTCGGAACCTTCAGTGAATCAAAAACACTCCAGGCCACCATCCTAGGAGTCAATACACTCGGTTCCAGGGTCTCCCTTATTGCAATCTGAGTGGAGTCATCGATCCCACTCTTCTCGGTCATCTAGGCTATCTGACCATGATTTGGAGAGAGTGGTGAGCAGGCTTTTAAAGTTGCAGGCCCTGGCCAAAATGCTATCCAGCCCCCCTTGTCAGGGTTTGGCTCTACCTGTTTCTACAATAGTTTCTCCTTCGACTCATCCCTTGAGTTTGGAGCTGGAGCATGCTGTGGCTGGAACCATGGGTCCATCGGCACCGATACCTCCCCTTTCGGTTTCGTCATCGGCTCCAATCTCTTCCATGGTGCCGTCCTTGAAGGGATCTGGGTGCCAGGACTCTCTTGTTGGCTCCAAGGAGGCAAGTGGCATTGGACCCTTGTCCAACCCCGTTCTCCCTCTCGGAGCTTCGGCGCAGGTGAGTTCAGCTCCTACATCGGCTTCGGAGCCATCTCTCTCAGTGCTGGGAAGGATTCTGGTCTCTTTGGAGCCGGAGCCTTCTCCGGTATCGGGAAGGGGTGCCTTCGAGGTCATGAGGAATGTGCTGGCATCTGAGTCAGCCTCACGGTCAGCCCCATTGGCTCCTCCCCCCATGGTGCCTGCTCCTGCCTCTGCCCCTCCTCCAGACCCCAAGCGTGGGGGAACAAGTGCTCCAGGGCACCCCATTGGGTGTATCTTCTGAGGCCTCCCCCGTTCATTCAGAGGAGCCCCCTCAAAAGAGGAAATGCAAGAGGAAGCATGTAGACTCACCTGAGTCTGTCACTTCAGATACCGACTTGGAGGAGTCAGAAGGGTCCCCGAGATCCCCCTCTGAGGATGTCTCCTTCTCAAACATCCTGGAAATCCTTAGGTAGAGGGGGAACTGTACTACCCTTAACCCTTCCGAGGATGAATCAGTATTCCTGGACGCATTTGATTCCCGACCCTCCACCTCCTGGGTGTCTCCGCCTTTCGATCCACTGATGTCGGTGGTGGCTCGAAAGGCGTGGTCAGCTCCAGACATAATGGAACCAACTCCCCGCAGGCCCACAAAATTCATCACTGCCCCTCAGGACAAGCAATTTCTGACCAAGGGTGTTCCCGTTGATGCCATGGTGGTAGCAGCGGCCACTTAAAAGGAGTTGGCTGAAACTTCTTCGTCTGTCCATCCCCCTAACAAGGAGTCTAGGATGATGGACAGATATGGGAAGCGGATGTTTTCCTCAGCGACCATTTCCATGAGGTCTCTGAACTATTTGTGCCATTTTATCCACCTTCAAAGGGATCTCCTTAAAGAGTTAGGAGATACCCTTCAAGATCCATCAGCTGCGGGGGCTCAGGCTAAGATTGCCTCCCAGCTGGCGACTCTAAATTCTGTAGTAAACTCCTCCATGTGGCTCATCTCTTATTCAGCCGATGGAGCGAGTAGGGCTGCAGGCACAGGTGTGGCCTTGAGGAGACATGCTTGGATGCGGCTTTGCAACTTTGCGGAACCCTTCAGGGCATCTTTCACCAACACCCCCTTTGGTTCTACTCTGTTTGGACCACAGGTGAAGGATACCCTTACCAGGTGTGAGCAGGAAGGCAAGACTCTCTCTGCCATTGGAGTCTGTTTTTCCACTCCTTCAAAACCGTATCCCAAGGGTCAGAAGAGTCAGAAAATGTGGTTCCGGAAGTCCCAGGGAGCCGTGCCTGACACACGTGGAGAGTTCCCCTCCAGGGGCAGAGGAGAGAACAACAATAGACGCCGCCCTAGGGTCAGAGGGGGTCTGCAAAATCAGGGCCAAAGAGAATCCTTCTCTGACAAGCCCTTCCAGCATCCCTGAAGTGCTGCCCACATGTCCACCTTCGGAGGCAGTCGGGGAATATAATCGCTGTACCCAAAAGCCTGGCAAAGTATAACACAAGACAAATGGGTACTTTCTATAATATCCGAAGGCTACAAAATCCCCTTCTTTCGCACTCCACTCCTTTCCAACAAGTCCCTTCCAGATGTTACACCCAATCTAAGGGATCAGGCAGTTCAAGAAATTTCAAAGCTGCTAAGGAAAAGGGCCATCCAATCAGTCCCAGCAGACCAACAAGGATCCGGAATTTACTCAAGGTTCTTTTTGGTACCAAAAAAGACGGGACTGGAGACCCATTCTGGATCTCAGCAGACTAAACAGGTCTGTGCAAAGAATGAAGTTCCGGATGGTCACGCTACAGTCCATTTTACCCTTTCTGGGTCAGGACAATTGGATGTGCTCCATAGATCTTCAGGACGCGTACTACCATATCAAAATGCACAGACACTCCAGAAGATTCCTCCGCTTCTGGCTGGGAGACAGTCATTATCAGTTCAGAGCTCTGCCCTTTGGTCTCACCAGAGCCCCCAGGGTGTTCATCAAATGTTTGGCAGTAGTCACCGCTCACTTGAGATGGCAAGGATTCCAGATGTTTCCATATTTAGATGACTGGCTCCTTACTGCAACCACCAGGCATCACCTGCTGCAAGCCAGAGACTACACCATCCGAACGTGCTCCACTCTAGGCATCACAATAAATTTCGAAAAGTCTGCATTGTCACCTTGCCAATCTATTACCTTTATAGGTGCAAACTTAAACACAAAGGACATGTCAGCCACTCTCCCAGTAGACAGAGTGTTAACCATTCGACAGCATGTCCATGTCTTATTAGGATGCAAAAGGATTCAGGCCAGATTCATCCTAAAAATGTTGGGTCTCATGGCAGTAGCTATAATACTAGTCCCCCTTGCACGTTTTCACACGAGGATTCTTCAGTGGATGCTGTTCACGCAATGGTCCTTCCAGCAACTCCCATTGTCTCACATGATATTGATCACTCAGTCATGCAAAAACCAACTTGTTTGGTGGATGGTTTCCCCCATTATACCAGGGCAGACCATTTGTTCTTCCTCCTCCAGTAGCTACGGTGACCACGGATGCCTCCCTGATCGGGTGGGGAGGGGGAATTTTCAGGGCAGAACAGTCCAAGGCACCTGGCAGCCTCACGAGTACCATCTGCATATCAATGTCTTGGAGATGAGAGCCGTGCTTTTAGCGTTGCAAGCTCTTCAGGACTCTCTTCCCACCGGGACTATTGCAATTCAGACAGACAATATGTCAGTGGTATGGTACATCAACAAGCAGGGCGGAACCAAGTCATATCCCTTATGTCTAGAAGCACTCAGACTTTGGCAATGGGTGATCTCTTCCCAATGATTTCTGATAGCAGCGCACATCCCTGGGAAGTCCAACGTTATAGCGGACAGGCTAAGCACAGCAATTCTCATGCCTTATGAGTGGTCTCTCAATCAGACTGTAGCGGACAAAATCTTCTGCAAATGGGGTCAGCCTTGCTGCAACCTTTTTGCCACCCCCTTCAACAGCAAGTGCGACAAGTTCTTCTCTCTCCTCCCTCTTCCCGGACACTTCCCCAGACATGCTCTAGTTCACGATTGGCCTCAGGGACTTCTTTATGCATTACCTCCGTTTCTCCTGATTCCCAAACTAATTCAGAAGGCTACCACATTGGGATGCAAAATGATTCTCATTGCCCCTTACTGGCCTTGGCAAATTTGGTTCACTTTCCTGCATCATTACCTTCTGGAGCAGCCCTGGACGCAATTCCAGATCTCCTGATCCATCAATCGGGCGGGCTGCACTAATCTCTTCATTCTCTCCAGCTCACAGCTTGGTATCTCCACTTCCGACATTAGCCAGGCTTCCTAACATTTCCCATTCGGTGCGTGAAATCATCTTATCCTCACATAAGTCCACCACTAGAAAAACTTATGCTAGTAAGTGGAAACGTTTTTCCTTATGGGCAGGGACCAAGAACATAGACCCTTTTTCAGCCCCTGTGCACTCTGTTATAGAATGTCTAGCAGAACTTTTTCAAACTGGATCCTCTTCTGCCACAATTAGAGTTCAGCTAGCTGCAATTTCAAATTTTCATACGGGCCTATCTGATTCAAGCATCATGTCCCATAAGCTTCGTAAAGCCTTTCTTAAAGGGACCACTCTACTCAGGCCCCCAGTAAGAGATCCCCCACCTCCGTGGGATCTAAATTTGATTTTAGCTTCCCTAATACTACCCCCCTTTGAACCAACAACTTCTTGCTCCTTGAAGTTTCTTTCTTGGAAAACCCTTCTTCTGGTTGCAGTTATGTCGGCTAGAAGAGTTTTTGAACTTCAGGCTCTTTGTGTTCATCCTCCTTACTTAGTTTTTCACAAAGATAGAGTTTCTCTTCAGACTAACCCTTCCTTTCTTCCAAAGGTTACTTCTGATTATAATTTGAATCAGTCTATTGAACTACCTGTGTTCTTTCCAAATTATTCCAACAAGGCAGAATACAAGTTACATCAGTTGGACGTTCATAGACAATTACGCTTTTACCTGCATAGAACCAAGCAAACCAGAAAATCAGACCAGTTGTTCCTGTCCTACGCTGAGGGAAAACAAGGCTTACTGGTGTCAAAAGTCACCTTATCTAGATGGTTGACTTCTACTATTACTTTTATTTATCAGTTAAGAAAAAAAGAGCTCCCTGCTAAAACCAAAGGTCACTCCACCAGAGCTCTAGCTACTTCTGTGGCTTTTCAAGCCAGATTACTAATGGAAACTATTTGTGCGGCAGCCACATGGGCTAATCCACATACCTTAATTTTGCATTATAAACTGGATGTGGCCTCCAGAAGCAGAGCTGATTTTGGTTCCACTGTTCTGAAGAGTCTGTTCCGATGAGCCACCCAGGATTGAGGTGCTAGGGACGCTGTCCCATCCAGCAAGAATGAAGGCGAGATAGACAACTTAACATTAAGAAGTTATGTACCTACCATAACGTTCAATGTTAGTTGTCTTCTTCTCGCCTTCTTTCTTGCGTCCCACCCTCCATCCCCCTATCCTAGTAGACCGAGAAGAGTTTCTTATGTTTTTTTATCACTGGCTGAGTCTTCTCTGGCTTCCACTTCCCACTATCAGTCTCTCCAGTAGGTTCAGGCATCCTACTATGTTTTACTGGGTTATTATTATTATAATTGTTATTATTATGTCTGCAGTTAGGTTTCCCAAACGAGATCTGAATATCTAGCACCAGGCATCATGGGATATAGGGGGGCCTCGAGCCAGTAAGCAGCTCTCGAGCTTTGAAGATGGCCGAGTACTCCGAACCCAACCAGCAAGAAAGAAGGCGAGAAGACAACTAACATGGAATGTTATGGTAGGTACATAACTTCTTAATCTGCCTCATGATCTGAGACTATATATCATTTGTAATGCTTGTATTAATTAAAAAAAATTTGAAAGCAAAGGCCACATGTTGATGTAGGACACACCATCCTTGTTGGTGCATAGGTACCTTTGCTATTGCATCCATTAAGTGTCCTTGTCAACGTTCTGGTCTACTGTTAAGGATCAGAATATATGGTAATGAGTAGATAATTTGCAACAGTATTTATGCCTTGTAGTTCTTTCAGAACTCTTGTTTACCTTGTTATTTTATATTATTGAGCTTCATTGTAGTTATTTGTTTTTGCGTTTTTTTTTTTAATTTTGAGCTATTCTACATGATTCTGATTATGCCTGAAAAATTATTTGTTTTCAGTATTCCCACCACTTACTTGCCAAATAAAGTAAAAAAGGACAATAAGGAAATACACACACATACATTAGTTTAACTTACTTACTAAAGTAAAAATGCTGGAGCTTTGGATTATGCAGCATTTAACCACACATGCTAGAATTAGCCATGAAAGTGAAAGGCTCCCTGTCATAATTATGGCAATAAATAAGTATAAAATAAATAAATAATTATAATTATCATTATTATATAATATAAATAACTATAATAAAGGCAGTCACGATGGCCGAGGGGTTAGTGTTGTCGTCTCACAGCAAGAGGTTCTTCTGTTTGATTCTTGGCTAGAGTGCCTTCTGCATGTTCTCCTTGTTGTCGTGTGGGTTTCCTCTGGGTGCTCTGGTTTTCTCCAACACTCCAAAGAAATAAGTAGATGGAGTGGACACCCTAAATTGGCCGTAGGTGTGAGTGAGTAGTAAGAAGAATGAACTACTATGGCAGGATTAGCCACCCAGTGGTGTAAACCTTGGCTCAAGATGATTGTCACAGTTGAAGTGACACCCCAATCCCTTGTGCAAAATGGGAAAGAGGGTTGAGGATGGATGGATGGAATTATAAAAGGGCATAATTTTGGAACTAAGATTTTTTTTTAAGTTTCCCGTTACCTAAGGTACAGTAATTATTGAGGTGGCATGTACAGAATTAGGGGGTGTATGGGGTGTGGGAGCTGTGCCCCAGTGTGCCCACTTGTGCAGTACACAAGCCTCCTACAATAAACATATTTTAAAAAATTCCTAGTTCTGAAGTCATGCCCATTTAGACTTGTCAGACTTGTCGTCCTCATAGCTGCAATAAGGAGATGATGTCTACATTTTGTGTACTGTGCTGTTTAGAAATGACACATTAAAATAGCTGACAAATTGCAACCTTTGAATGATCAAATAGTCTAATTAATCAAAGACTATAAAATAGGTATAAAAGAAGGAAACAACTTTCACATGTGTCTCATTAGTGTAGCTTTCATGAATACCTAAAGCTTATCTCTCTACATATATGCAGCATTAAGAAGAAGAAAATCAAAATTTAAAATTTTGAGTTAACATATAGAGAGTTGCGAACATGTAGTATTCTGCAGGATCTTTGAAGATGATAGAAAGCCCTTGGTATATTCAGTCATCTGCTGCTTTTAAAGGGGCAAAAGTAATACCCACTGGTGTACAAATAAAGAGGGTCTTTCTAGTTTTAGTCATGCAAGTTAATGGTAGTAAGATATTGCATCTTTCAGAACCAGGAATTGTTAATGTTAAGAAAACAGCTAATGAAATACATGGATGTGTACACAAATCATAGATTTTAAGTGGATTAAGTTTACTAGAATATGGCTATGTATCAGGACAGCAGCAGACTGAGGTGGTGGTGCTGCGGTAGCGTTGTCGCCTCACAGTTAGATGTTACCCGTTCGATTCTCAGAGCGTCTTCTGTGTGGTGACATGCATGAATGGGCGTTATTTCGTTGAAGGTTGTGCGTTAGGCCCGGCAAGCCAGCACGTAAAAATCTACTGCCAATCATTAGCGGACCGGAGTTCCGCTGTGGCGACCCCTAACTGGGAAAAGCCGAAAGACACAAACAAACAAATCAGGACAGCAGCAGGCAAGCTGAGGGGCGCCAGACGTGGTGTTAAAATGATCAAATGATCAAAGGACCAAAGGAGTGTTATTGGAAGAGCTTGATATAGAGATAAGGAGACAGTCAAATGCATAGAGAAATGTCATTTAAAGGTAAAAACAGGTGTGATCTTAACTTGTCACAAGAAAGAGCTCTGAAAAAGAACAAGAAAATAGAAAATAATTTCTAACCAGATTAGAAGAGGGGAGAGAGGAAAGAAATGGTAGCAAAAAGAACTAATAAACTGGTAGGGGTAACCTGCCTTTGTATGTTTACACACACACACACACACACACACACACACACACACACACACGGTTCTTTAGACGTATTGGTATGTCTTGTTGAAATGATGTCAGCATAAACAACACTAATTAGTTCTGAGGTAGCTCAGAAAGAAATCTGTGCAACTGTTTTTGAAAATGCTTTCCATTTAACTGGGAAAAACAGGCATCCTACGCAAATGGAGGCTGGCTAGAAAGACAGGAAGCAGCTGGATAAGTGTGTGGGTGGGAGTCTAATGTTAGTAGCTGTTTAGATTGTAGAGTCACGGCTGGAGAAAAGGCTAGTTGACCACAATGACATGAAAGCTTTGATGAAAAACAGTGTGTGATCTGTGAGGCAGAGGTCCTCTTCAATGAACATGACTGCATTTTTTGACATGAGGAAATGTTTAGTGAACTGAAAAGCATTTGGCATTACATAGCTGCATTTCAGGAGATCATTTTACTGTTCTTCAACAACAAAACATTGAACTATCAGAACTGGACTTAAACTGTCATGGGCCCCCCTTTGTGTATCAGTAATCAAGGTGATCCATTGAAGACAAGTGTGTCCTCCCTACCTATGTGCTGCTCATATACATTCCTGCACAGGGGTCTACAGATTAACATTGTTAATAGCTGTGATGACAGTACCTCTACGTCATGGAGAAAAATGATGTCATGGACATCGGGGAGTATGTTGGAGTCCTCCAGAAGCAGCAGGCACTATGTATAAGTTTGATGCACTCTAAGGTACATTTTGTACTGATCTTCACAATGACAGTGGTATAAAGGATGAGAAAATGGCTCTGAAGTGGAGAACAACAGATGATGGTGGCTTGTCAGGAAGAAGTGCAAATGCTGTTCTACTTGGTCTTTTTTTTATTGAGGCTGTACAGTACATAAAGAGGTAAGGAGCTGGTGAGGAGGCCAGCTGTTTATGGTTAACATTGTTATCTACACATAATAGAATGCAAACAATGTGGTAAATAAAAGGAAGCAAAAGGATTTAGATTCACTAAGTGAAACTCTTGAGTACAACTCTCAATGTTCAGCACAAAGACCTGCAAATGACATACGCACTGGAAGAAATGGGTGAATGTGGTGGTCTTAATGTAGTAGAAGGGTCTAGATGATGCAATTTCACACATGGAAATCATGAACCTGTGGCAGTTTTATGCATATGCACATATACATATATACACAAACACACACACACATTTTTATATAAGTGTGTATCTATATATATATATATATATATATATATATTTAGGTTTACTATCAAACTTGTGAACGGAGATGCTCCACAGATGGAAAACTCGAAACATGGATATTCAAATTTCCATCTTGCTGAACATCTCCATGCTTGAAAGTTTATATCGGTGAATGCAGTGTGCATTCCCTAATATAAACTCAAAGTACTGTACAGAGATTGCTGTACAGTGCGGTTTTGGAAATTCATCCCTTTCTTCACTGTAGTGCGATCTCTGGGTTATACATTTAGCAGGGGTGTGGGGGTGCAGGAGGTCTTCTCCCCTGTAAAAACATGATGTTAGGTATAGGAGTTTCCTTTACCTGAGCTCCTATATGGACATGATGTAATCTGTTCAGCACAATGTCAGATCTACTGCATTCATTTAGCTGAGTCGACATTGTGCCATGTTATACATTTTGACTTCCATTTTTTTTTATTCTGTGTGTTGAATGGAAATTATTTTTCAGTTTGACAGTTTGATAGTAAACCATAAATAATAAATGTATATATAGGTGTGTGTGTGTGTGTGTGTGTGTGTGTGTGTGTGTGTGTGTGTGTGTGCACGTGTGTGCACGTGTGTGCACGTGTGTGTGTGCATGTGTGTATATTTTATTTATTTATTTGCATTTGTTTACCGGGAGGTCTTCTGGGCCAGGGTGAGCCCATTTTTAGTAGAGGCCCAGGGAGAAAGGCTCCAAAAAACAAAACATGATAAAGCTACAGAGTCAAAATACAGAAATCAAGCAGCAATGGTACAAAACACTACATTACAGAACAGGTGATACAATAAAATAGATAATACTATTTATACAGATATTAGATTTTAAGTATGCAAGCCAAACAAGAATACAGTTGATGACATGTCATAATAGCAAATGTGTGAACAATACAGTATTGCAGTTTTGCAGTAGAGAGGGAAAGATGGAGGTTAGCAGATTACAGATTCTGAGATTAAGATATGGCCTTAGAGCTATTGCTATATAGGTATCAAGATTGAATAGAATATATGGCAGGTAACTGATATAGTAGATTATGTATGGCAGATATTGGACTTAGTAAGTATATGAGGAGTCTGAGCTGTAAATGAGATGGGGAGGAAAAGTAGGAAGGCTAGGAATATTTTGTTTTTATAGTTGGTGTTGGTGCATAAAACCTGTGGTGGTGCAGCGGTAGCGTTGTTGCCTCACAGCAAGAGGTTCTCCCATTCGATTCTCGGCTGGAGTGCCTTCTGTGTGGAGTCTGCATGTCCTCCCCACAGTCGAGTGGTGTTCGAAAGACATGCGTAGAATGGGCATGCCTTCGTTGAAGGTTGGGCGTCGAGCTGGCACCTCGGCACCCATAAAAATCTACTGCCAATCATTAGCGGACTGGAGTTCCGCTGCGGTGACCCCTAACTGGGAAAAGCCGAAAGAAGAAGAAGAAGAAGTCAGTGTTGGTGCATGTACATAGCCAGTGGGAGAACAGGTGTTGTTTTAGCAAAGTCTTAAAGAATTCAGGGTTGCTAGTAGACCTAACTGAAGAAGGGAGAGTATTCCATAGTTTTGCTATAGCATATGGGTAACACATTTGACTGGAAGAAAGGTTAGGTTTTGCTACATTAAGGAGCATCTGACTAACTGATCGCAGAGGTCTATTTGGGTGAAATATGGTGAAAAGAGAGTCATGGGCAGGAAAGCTAGAAGGCTTATAGATTAGCTTATGAGCTGTGTTTAGTTGCAGGTATGTTAGATGTTGGGTAATTTCTATCCAGTTTAGATGTAGTGATATGCAGTGGTGGGAGGAGTGTTTGGCACTGGTTACAAATTTTATGATTTTACTGTAGCATGAGTCCAGTTTGGATTTAAAAGAGGACTGAATATCAGTAAGGAGAGGTGCACCATAGAGTAAGGTTGGAAGTAGAAAGGAAGAGGCAAGGGATAGTCTTGCTGCATAGGTGAGGAAGTGTTTGTGTCTGTACAGGTTGCCTAGTTTCTGATTTTTTTTTTGATGTTTGTGTGAATATGCTGGTCGAAAGTTAGGTGTTCATCTATGATGACCTCTAGATGTTTGGTATATGGGAGTATTTTGAGGCAAGTGTTGTTGAGTGAGTTGATGGTAAATTAATTTTTGGTTAGGGGTGTTGTTTTTTTGGGGGTGAATAACATGAGGTTGTTTTTATTAGCATTTAGGGCTAAATGGTTATTATACATCCAGGTTTCAGTGGAAGTGAAGGCATTTTGGGTGAGTGTAAGTAGTTCTGAAGTAGACTTGGCCATGCAGATGATGATGTAGTCATCTGCATATCAGATAACATTAGCATGGGGAATGCTGTAATGGAAATCATTAATGAAAATGCTGAAGAGCAGTGGACCTAGTGTGGACCCTTGTGGGACTCCAGTATTGATGTTGAGGAAAGGAGAGAGGGATTAGTGCCATCTGGTTGCTTGTTATCTATCTGTAAGGTAGTTGGAAAACCAGCCTAGGGTAGGGGGATATATGCCTAAATTGGAGAGTTTGGTCAGAAGACGTAGGTGGGAGATAGTATCGAATGCCTCGGAAAGGTCAAGAAATAATGAAGAGACACAGTATCCTGAGTCTCCAGCATGGCTGATTGTGTCCAAGAAAGATATAAGAGCAGTGGTTGTGCTATGACTAGGCCTAAACCCATGTTGGATTGGGGAGAGGAGGTTGTGGTGTAGTAGGTAGTTAAGTAGCTGGCTGTGGATGGATTTTTCTGGAATTTTGGAAATGGGAGAAAAGATGGCAATTGGACGGAAGTTAGATATATCATTATCGCTTCCAACTTTGTGGAGAGGGGGATAAATGCCTTTTTCTAGATGGAAGGAATGAAGGACTCTTGAATGGATCTGTTTAGTAGTATACTAATGGGATAGGCTATAACCCCTGCTGATATTTGGAGGAATTCTGGTGATAAATTATCTGGAGCATTTGATCCAGGCTTAAGTTTAAGCAGGACTTTTTTATGGTTGAGGTAGGTATGAGCACGAGAGAGAAGTTTGGTCTTGTAGCATATGAGTCTGGGGGCAGTGGGTTGATTAGTGGGACGTTGGCAGTGAGGCTGACTATACTGTTTTT
>NC_056745.1:910191625-910194125 GCF_019279795.1 Protopterus annectens
ATTTTTGAAAGTGATCATCTTGTCTTCATATTGTGGCATCATTCTTGGTGAGGGTAAGATGCTACTCAAGGTCAGGGTCATACCGGCCTGGGCTACATGCGCAGAGAGCTCCTCTATGTCTCTTTTCATGTAGTCCAGGGAGGTACGTCTCAGGTCATTCACACCAGCATGGACAATGACTGAGTCATATTTGTACTTGCCTTGGAGTGACCTGAGTGCTTGTGTTATGTGGCGGATCCTAGCACCCGACAGGCAGCTTACCGTGACCTTCTCCTTGTTCAGCCTGGTGAGCGGGACGTCAGTGTGCCTGACGATAGAGTCACCTATTACAAGTGTATCAGGTGTGCTGTTTAGCCTTAAGGGCTGTGACTGTTCGGCACACTGGCTTTGTGAGCTATGTGTTGCACGTGTTTTGTTTTGGGGTAGCGGTTGCTTGGGTGTCTGCTTTGGAGGTCTCTGTTGCTTAGGAAGATTTTTATTTAGAGCCTCCGAGTATGTTTTTGTGTGTTTATGTGTTTGGTTTGTTGTCGTGGTAGGTCTATGTGAGACTGGAATTGTAGTGAGTGTGGTTTCCTTCTCCTCCTGACTGGTTACGCCAGTACTGAGTTGAGAGAGCTTAGCCTCCAGTTTGGCTATATGGTTACATCTCTCATATGTGTTGGAATTTGTTGGGAGGAGGAGAGGGTTGTCTGTGTACATGAGTCAGTTGTAACATTGCCTCAAGATTCCCAGATTCACCAGCTGGACCGGAGGGGAGATTGACAACTGACCTTTGGACATGCTAGAATAGTATTGGGAATTCCTTTATAATTAAAAAAAGGGCCAATGGGGAACAAGGTACTCAAGGAGAGTTTGTGAGGGTGTAGTGCTTTTAATTTTTTAGAGCTGACTTATATAATTGCTTTAGTGAGCAAGTGCCAGGTAACTTAAATGCAATGTGTTACAGGTAACTTAAATGCAAAAACGACAAACAGTAACTTTCTTTCAAGTGAAACAAGGAAATAAGTACAGTAAGCAATGCAGATATCACTAGGGATCCACAGAAGTGCTAAAAGGCGCTTTTAGGTGGAATTAGCGTTTCAGGGAAATAAACAAACAACAAGCATACAAAAAAGCTAGATTCAGCAGGCCTGGATCTAGTCTATGCTACAGCAAACAAGGTGTACCAATTTCAGTAAGAAACAGTTAGAATTTGCAGGCACTATAAGCCTCTAACCAGAAATTCCCTGCTCAGAAGGGCAGAGTCCAGCCTCTCCTCCCACAAGAGTGCAGACCACAATCCTTCTTAACGTAAAATAACTGGCCTGAAGCCCAAGTGCTTAAACCAGAACTAATACACTTTTAGAATAACAGACACTGAGCTCTCAATCAGCAGTTCCCAACTTAGAAGGATGTAAGCTACCTGTCCTGCCACCACAGTGCAGGCCACAAACCTTCCTAATGTAAAACAACTGGTCTGAAGCCCAAGTGCTTAATCCAAAAGACTTAGAAATGATAGCTACACTTTAATCAAGTTACTACCAGCAGTAATAAATACAACTGAATACTTTAAAGAATGCCTGGATTAGTGCTCAAGTTATACAAACAAAGCTAGATTCAGCAGGCCTGGATCTAGTCTATGATACAGCAAACAAGGTGTACCAATTTCAGTAAGAAGCAGTTCAAATATGCAGGCACTATAAGCTTTAACCAGAAATTCCCAGCTCAGAAGGACAGAGTCCAGCCTCTCCTCCCACAAGAGTGCAGAACATGAACCCTCTTAATGTAAAATAACTGGCCTCAAGCCCAAGTGATTAAACCAGAATTAATACACTTTTAGAATAACAGACACTGAGCCGTCAATCAGCAGTTCCCAACTTAGAAGGATGTAAGCTACCTGTTCTGCCACTACAGTGCAGACCACAAACCTTCCTAATGTAAAACTGGTCTGAAGCCCAGGTGCTTAAACTAAAAGGCTTAGTATGAGTTACACCAAGCAGTAATAAATACAATTGAGTACTTTTAAGATGACGCAAAAGCAAAATAAAGTAGGAAAAAACACAAATACAGTAAAAGCAGATACATTTTTTTTTTGGAAAGAGAGAAAGGAAAGAGAGAAAGGAGTAGCAGAAACTAAGCTGATTGGCCTTCTCAAATGCTCTCCCTGTACTGGGTAGAATGAGGTAATGACACTAGACTGGGAGGAGGGTCCCAGATCAAATTTACACTAGGGGTGGGCAACTGCAAAGCCACCAACTATAAAAACACTATGCCAACAGGGAGGGAGGGTGGGAAACAAACAGCAGAAATGTTACTCACAGCTGAAAAGCAGCAGTGAGCCTTTAAATGAAAGTATTAAACAGCTAAAGGAGCCACTAGAAAAAAAGAGTTTAACTACAACAAGTTATCATAAACAAACAACCCAACAGATGCTTAATAAGAGTGGACAATTTCCAGTTAATACCTCACACACAGTGAAACTAGCTAGAAAAAAATACACAGTACACAAAGTGCTATAAAC
>NC_056745.1:910199125-910419125 GCF_019279795.1 Protopterus annectens
TGCAATGGGTACCTTTCAATCAAAAGTTATTTCTACTCCAAGCTGTTTTTTTCTTTTTAATTAATAAATAATGAAACAATACCATTTCTAGATTTGTTGTTGTGTCTTTCGGCTTTTTCCCGGTTAGGGGTCGCCACAGTGGAACTCCGGTCTGCTAATGATTGGCAGTAGATTTTTACATGCCGAGTTGCCAGCTCTGACGCACAACCTTCAATGAAGGTACGCCCATTCACGCATGTCTCCACACAGAAGACACTCTAGCTGAGAATCGAACGGGACTACGTCTTACTGTGAGGCGACAACGCTACTGCAGCACCACCACTGCAGTCCATTTCTAGATTTGTCTTAGCTGAAAATGCCCATAAACACAAAATCATTAAGGACGATGAATCTGAAGACATTTAAAAATTTTAGGGGCAGTCATAGATTCAGAGCTCTTTGAACTTTTTCATTCTCAAGATAAATAGAAAGAGAATCAGAACAGGTCTGATAGAAATTTCTCAACAACAAATCATCACAGAAAGGTAGTTTCTGACAGTCTTAGAATATATGCTTTTTTGCATTTTCCTAGAGGTTTGCAATGATACAGAAATCTCTAGAAACAAACCACAGATCCACTGGTGAAGTTGATTTATTTTTCTGATTGATGTAAAGAAAGAAAGTTTTTGAAGTGGACAGCCGTGAAAACCTTATCCACATGAATTAATTTACTTCATTCATCAAGAGTACAACAGTTAAAAACAATCTTCCAGATTATACTAGGAGAGCCCTTTTCAACAATCTGTCAGTGTAGAGCACTTTGTCTCATCAAGAAAAATCACTTTATAGAAACATGATGGAAACAAAACAGTCAACAGGGTCTTGACAAAGCTTCACTCAAGACATCATCAAATAAATTCAGACAACACTAGAGAAATGCAGTTCATAAAACAAATAAGTTGGAGCCAGATGTTTTCAACTTTGGAAAAAAAAAAACTCTTCAAATTTGGAAGTGGTTTTGTGGTACTACCTTCACCCTTCAAGATTCCATATTCCAGGTTTACAGAATTAGCTTGCAGACATTTTAATCAGGATGATAATTTTGATCCATGGATGGAAACTGGATCGACGGGTATTTCAGAACATTATAGAGATGTATGGTGTTCTAGAAGTGAACCTGTTTGTCACACATTTCAGCAATCAAAAACTTTTGCTTCTGTATTTTGACAAGACATTTGGAAAGATGGATGCTTTCTCCTTTCCACAGACTCATATCTTCCTACATGCCTTCCCTAGATTTCGTCTGACTGTGAGGTTCCTGCTGAAAGCAAAGCAAGACAAGATCAAGCCAGTTAATATTTCTCTCTCTTTCTCTCCCTGTCTCGGAGAAAACAACTTTAAATCTGAGATGGGAAGTTCCATACTTGTCAACAATTGGGACTAAGATTAGTAGGATTTAGAAAGCCCTGCATCTAAGTTTCCCAGGTATGGCAGGCTGACCTTGGGCTGAATGAGCCAGTAAGGTACAATAGGGCCTCATAGCTATGGGGGCGTCTGCATGTACACCACCAACTTCTGATTAATCAGAGTCATTGTCATTACTGGCAGGTTGCATTACAAAATGTTCTTTCAGCTTACCTAAGAGCTGCTTCTTCAGCCTGCGAGATGCAGACTACAACGTGTGGGTTACTAGAGCAAAGCATTTCTAAATATGTAGTCTTGCTTCCTCTGTAAGTATCACCCAGTGGACACAGACATAGGCTTTCCATTTCATGAGGAATGTCTCTTAGCTGTCCAGTATTTGTATTTCCTGGAAAAACTACCTGTTTTACACTAAAAATAAGAAGGTGGCACAAAACGTTGTCCCCTTTAAATTGAAAATTTAGTTCAGGTCTCCCCTTGAGCCAGCCAGTATCTGAATCTTCAGTTCTCAGCATCACCAAACAGTAATATGGTTAATATCACTATTACTTTGATTGGTTGGCTGTAAAGGAAGTAGCTATCAATCAAAGCAATGGTGAGAACAGATCAGCAGAAGTATTAGGTGGTCCATGTAAGTCACTTAACTGCATTTTGGGTGCTGTACAATATTACAAATTGACAATCAAGTATGTTGTGGAATCTGCATGTATATCTAATGGCAACCAGGTTCTTTGCCCTAACTCCTAGATATTTGCAGTTGTACATGCCTGAAAACTTTGAGGGATATATAACAAGCTGTATAGGGAGTTGCTCCAACTGGTCTAAGTGCATATATATTGTTGTGCAAATGATATGTAAAAATGTGCTGTTCCCCTTTTCTTCACCTCATTAATGCTACACCTTCTAATAGCAATTCTTGTGTGTGTCACAGTAATACTCTGTAGAAGTTATGTTGTTTTACTTAGTGGTTGAGTGATACAGAATTTTATACTTCATGATAATAGAAATTAAACATGCTGTGTTACAACAGTTGAAAAGCAAAGACCATTATTCCTGTTACAATAAAATTCTTATCACTAGGAACCCCATCATACACTCTGGATTTTATAAATCATGCAATGCATTTTTGTATATTTGTTTAATCTTGTCTTCTTTGTGTGAATATCTCAATTTGGTTTATAAAAAATTGCAGCTCAGATATTTCACACAGCAATTCATGTCTTTCAGGTCAAAAATTTAAATAAACATGCTGATTTAGCTTTTGTCGAAAAGTTCTTTGTACTTACCAGCCCCTTTTTTACTATAGGTGTTGTAAATGTTTGTAATGATGTGAAGGTACTTGGTGTTTCTTCCTGTTCTGTTTTACTAAGTCTGAGGTAGGGAGTAGTGGGAAAGAGAAATGAGACTGTACTTTTCATCACATGACCTGTTAAAAGTACTTTATACTAATCAACAAGTACTTAACCTTAAGTAAAAATTTTTAACATCATACATTGGTAAAAGCAGACTGTGAGACTATGCTAGTTATAATTCTATTTTTTCTTTATGCAAATGTAGCTCTCCCACCGGTGTAGCTGAAGTAGATATACTGTGGTGACACCCCTTCTTTAGGCCCAACACCTCAAGGTGGCAAGTGATAACAGATTTTGTTCTAGGTGACACTTTAGTTTAAAGGGCAATAGCACAACAGCAAACAAATTATTTCAACAGTGCAGCAGTTAGCAGTAAGGCAGAGTGAGATATGCATGTAATGAAACCATACATTTACCCCTTCCCAGAACTCAACAGAAAAGATCTTGACATTCAAACATGCACACGAAGGCAATATCAATGAGCAATAAAGCTTTTATAATGCAGCAATACAAACACGAAAAAAAATGCAATGTCATTGATGGAGAAAAAAGGGTTATAATACAACAGTATAGATATGAAAAAGATGCAATGTCATTCAGCAGTAAAGATTCTTGAAGGCAGCAGTACTAACATGAGCAAAATGAAATGTCACCAAACAATAAAGATTTATAATGCAACAATACAACTATGAGAAAATGCAATGTCATTTAGCAATGAAGAGTCTTTAAGGAAACAGTACTAACCCCTCTATTCCCTAGATCAATCTAAACAGACCAACTATGAAACACTCTATTGTACCCTGTTCACTGGCCAATGACTACTTACAGTCCTACTGCCGGCATGATGGGGCCCAAGGTTGGATTTCATATGGATCCCAGCTATTTGTAATCCACAAAGCATTTAGGAGGATCCACAATCTTATAAAAGTATAAAAATGACAGCCAAAAGCCTCTCACCACTCTGTCGAAAATATCCCAGCGACCAGGCACCGCAGTTACTCCGATGAGAAAAGTGGAAAATTACAGGCGAGAACTCTGGTAGTCATCTATGGCATCACTGCACTAGGCCCAAGGGAACTTATTTTCTTGCTGAGTCATATGCAGGCATGGAATTACTATTTTCAGACTTCTCTCCTGAAGCCACAAAATACCATCATCCAGGATTTCAGCAAGAAACAGACACAGACTGCTACCTCACTTCTCTGTCCCAAAACACTAGAAAAAAAAAATCCAGTCATGTTGCAAGGCCCTTTTCCCTTCAGCTAGTCTTTCAGTCTTCCCACCTTCAGTTAGTGTTCCAGTCTCCTCTTTCTCTTTTGAAATTGTCATTTATATTCCTGAAAAGGAGCTCCACCTTGTGGTGTAATGGAAATCTATAGTATATTACTTCTACATGAAATACAGTGGGAGCTACACTCTCCCCCCACTTGAAAATCTTGGGTCCCCCCAAGTCAAAGGTAGATTAGCAGAAAATATTTACAAACACTAATGCAGCATCACCTGAACAATATTTTTGCATTCAAAAGGTACATTCCACCAAGGGTAATCAGCCTTATGCTTAACGTGGGATGGGGTGTCACCACTGGAGTTGGAGGCATAGAGATTATGAGTGCAGACCCTCCAATGAGCTGTGGTCACAGGTTCCTGGGTACTATGTCCCAAACTGTTATAAGTAAGTCTCTGTGGGGGCTGAATCAGTCTCTGCAGTTTTGGTTCGGAAGAGACAACTAAGGAACTTTGCTCGAGAGGTTTGTCACTCACAGCACATTCAATGTCCAGTACTTCAGTAGGCATTTTGTCTACTTCTAAGATCTCCTCTTGTATAACTTCACTTTCTTTTTCCATAATGGTATGACTGCCCTCAGCACTATTTTCTGAAGTTTGCATGGCAGGGCCTCCATCAGTATCAGGTTCTGCAAGAGGTACAGAAACACCACTTAGTCTATTGTCAGGTTTGGGCTATTCAAAATGACAAGGAATGAATTCCGGTGCATTTACATTGAGATTACAGCCCATGGGGTCTCAAACATGCTCATAAAAAAGCCCACTGAAACCCCAGTCATCGTCACTGTCCTCCTCACTTTCAGCAGGAGGAATCATGGGCTCTTGAACATTGGAGAGGATATTTCCTCTCTGCCTTAGTCGTCTGGATCGCCTTGAGTTAGGCTTCCGCTGAGCCACTCTGGGTTCTGGATTCATGAGTCTCACTGATTTTGCCAAAGGCATTAAGTTGTTGCAGTGCCAGGTTTTGATAGGTCCTTCTTTCCCCCCAGGGCAAACTTGGTAGACAGGGATATTAGGTAGCTGAGAGCAAATTATGTAAATTTCAGACCCCCAGCGGTCAGCTAGTTTATGCTTTCCTTGTAGACCCCAATTCCTCAAAAGGACTCTGTCCGCTGGTTGCAAATCATGCATCTTCACTTTCTTGCTATAGTGAGCCTTGTTTCACTGATGTCTTTGTCCTGTTGATTGTTCAGCTAGCTCATAGGCCTGTCTGAGGTTCTTATTGAGTCTCTCCACATAACTGCCATGAGATCGCACTGGTGTATCATCAGCTGTGACTCCAAAGGTGACATCAACAGGAAGATGAGCTTCTTTTCCAAACATTAGGAAGTAAGGCGAGAACCCTGTAACATCATTTTTAGTACTGTTGTAGGCATGCACCACTTAGCAGCTACTTCTGGGTTCATCTTGCTGCTAGAGTTGCTTTCCCCACATACAGGGGAATAGGGTGGAGTTCAAGGCAGTACAGGCAATCCCGGATGAGCCCCCAAATGTAGCGCTCCCACAGGTGTAGCTGAAGTAGATATGGGTTCCTTCCTACCTGACTCTGATGACACTCCTTCTTTAGGCCCAACACCCCAAGGTGGCAAGTGATAACAGATTTTGTTTTAGGTGATACTTTAGTATAAAGGGCAATAGCACAACAACAAACAAATTATTTCAACAGTGCACCAGTTAGCAGTAAGGCAGAGTGAGATATGCATGTAATGAGACCATACATTTACCCCCTTCCCCAGAACGTAACAGAAAATATCTTGACATTCAGACATGCACACGAAGGCAATATCAATGAGCAGTAAAGCTTTTATAATGCAGCAATACAAACACGGAAAAAATGCGATGTCATTGAGGGATAAAAAAAGGTTATAATACAACAGTATAGATATGAAAAAGATGCAATGTCATTGAGCAGTAAAGATTCTTGAAGGCAGCAGTACTAACATAAGCAAAATGCAATGTCACTGAACAATAAAGATTTAAAATGCAACAATACAAATATGAGAAAATGCAATGTCATTTAGCAATAAAGAGTCTTTAAGGCAACAGTACTAACCCATCTATGCGATAGATCAATCTAAACAGACCAACTATGAGACACTCTATTGTACCCTGTTCACTGGCCAGTGACTACTTACAGTCCTACTGCCGGCATGATGGGGCCCAAGGTTGGAGCTCATATGGATCCCAGCTATTTGTAATCCAAAAAGTGTTTAGGGGGATCCACAATCTTATAAAAGTATAAAAATGACAGCCAAAAACCTTTCACCACTCTGTCGAGAATATCCCAGCGACCAGGCACCACAGTTCCTCCGATGAGAAAAATGGAAAATCACCCACCAGAACTCTGGTAGTCATCTATGGCATCTCTGCACTAGGCCCAAGGGAACTCCTTTTCTTGCTAAGTCATATGCAGGTGTGGAATTACTGGTTTCAGACTTCTCTCCTGAATCCATAGAATACCATCATCCAGGATTTCAGCAAGAGACAGACACAAAATGCTACCTCACTTCTCTGTCCCAAAACACTAGAAGAAAAAAAATTCAGTCATGCTGCAAGGCCCTTTTCCCTTCAGCTAGTCTTTCAGTCTTCCACCTTCAGTTAGTGTTCCAGTCTCCTTTTTCACTTTCGAAATTGTCTTTTATATTCCTGAAAAGGAGCTCCACTTTGTGGTGTAATGGAAAACTACAGTCTATTACTTCTACATAAAATACAGTGGGAGCTACATAATTATGTGTATTGGCAAATTATCTGGCTACACCAGATGCCTACATCCTTCTCACTTGTGCATAAATATCTATTTGCCAATCTATCTCCACACACACACACACACACACACACACACACACACACATATATATATATATATATATATATATATATATATATATGGGTCTACTTCTAATGACCGAACCGCCGATTCCCCGACACAGAAATCACCGACGCCAGATAACCGACAACACACAAACCCGACAACGCTAAACACCGAACACCATAACACCGACACACGAAACGTAAACAACACACTACACTACATAGCATACACACTAGCCCTGACCCAAACCCTAACCCTAAGGTCCGACACTAACGCACACTTCACCTACCTGCACCCTAACCCTAACTCACTTACCCACCCCTAGCCCAAGCTCCGACACTAACGCACACTTCACCTACCTGCACCCTAACCCTAACTCACTTACCCACCCCTAGCCCAAGCTCCGACACTAACGCACACTTCACCTACCTGCACCCTAACCCTAACTCACTTACCCACCCCTAGCCCAAGCTCCGACACTAACGCACACTTCACCTACCTGCACCCTAACCCTAACTCACTTACCCACCCCTAGCCCAAGCTCCGACACTAACACACACTTCACCTACCTGCACCCTAACCCTAACTCACTTACCCACCCCTAGCCCAAGCTCCGACACTAACGCACACTTCACCTACCTGCACCCTAACCCTAACTCACTTACCCACCCCTAGCCCAAGCTCCGACACTAACGCACACTTCACCTACCTGCACCCTAACCCTAACTCACTTACCTGACCACTCCTACCTCCGTCACTGTCGCACACTTACCGGGTCGCGATCACACATTACCCTTGTTGGTCTTTCCGCTGTCGGCGAATCACCCTGTCGGTATATGTACCTGTCGGTTATCTGGCGTCGGTGATTTCTGTGTCGGGGAATCGGCGGTTCGGTCTTTAGAAGGGGACCCATATATATATATATATATATATATATATGATTGCACTATATTTTTTGAAACCTCTTTGGTAGATAAAAAGTAGTGCAGGGTAATTTGTGCAAATGGCACATTGAGCTATTGGCATTTTAGATGACTGTGTATTTTGTCAACAAAGGTAAGTGGATATTTATTTGGAGTTAGAGTGTATGTGCGAGTGTGTGTGGTAGGGTTAGAGGAGGGATTAGGTAAAGGGATAGGTTTAGTGTATGTGTGGGTGGTGTTTGTGGGTTAGGGTTAGACTAATAGTTAAGGTAACAGGATAGATTTAGTACTGTGTGTATGTATGTGCTTGGCGAGTGTCTAAGCTGTCTTTTGTAGTGGTAGTATTACAGAAAGGGTTTTTCCAAGGTAAGCTGTATAGTTATGGTTGAGACTGGGGCAGAATTAGATTTAGCACACATTACTAAGGTGGCTATCTTGGGGGCTTCCGAAAATATCCCAAATCAGGCCCTAGAGGAACTAGTCTCTCTGCCTTATCCATAATCCTTTGTAAATATGGGCCTTCTCCAGAGCTCTTATGCTGTATACTGAGATGATCACCTCTCTAAAATAGCCCTAGGCTACTAGATAGTTTTGTTCTATATATTTGTGTGAAAAAAATAGCTTTCTTTAACTTACATTTGCTCTTGCTTGACTCCTTATCAATTCAACTGTATTTCCTGCAAGAGACACATCAGTTTATTCCATTTTAATTTATTTTATTGAAACTATTGTTGAATTTCCGGTATGTCTCCAGGATGTTTTCCTCTCCATTTCACTTGAAGTGGAATTCTTACACAGCTACGTTCTCCTACAGTTGCACTTTTTGTACTTCAGTAATTTTGTTCTGTTATTCTGTTTTAAAAATAGTGCATGCAGTACATATGTTACTTTTTGTGATAGGATTTGTATGTTGTAGTCTGCTGCCAGTTGCATCTTATCTGTCTGATTTCTAAAAATCAAATAAAATATTATTTTAAAACTAAAGCATAAACCAGACCTGAATGAATCAAACAAGACTAAAGACTGCTCACCAGGTCAAGCATCAAGAAGCCCAGAACTGAGGATCCTTCTTGCACATCTTCTTCAGCTGGAGTTAGTAAGCTTTGTGTTATAGAGGTTTGAGAGATTTCCCCAGCACTGATCCTAGAGCTGATGGCATCTCCTCTGTTTCAAAGAGAAGTTAGGAAAACATTTGTATCTTATAGACCTTCATCTTCCAGGTTCATCATGTCCCATAGCAGCATCTTTGTAAGAGCAGACTATAAGAACATATAGCTGGAATTTTTGACGCCCAGTATGTGTGGTCTCAGACCTCTCCACCCTCTAACATTATGTTTTTTAAATGGCCATTGCTCTTACCAGTTTTTTTCAGAACCACTATCTCGGTTCTCCTCACTGGACCATGTAAATGCTGGAGTTCCTTTGAGACTGATGCTGGACATGCAGATATTGACATCAATGTCAAGTGGTTTTTCAGCATTAACTGAGATCTTGAATGTGGGACCACAGCCTTCTTTGTCAATGCCATTGACATTGATGTCCTCAACATCAGTGCCATCAGTGTGGAGGATCCTTTGACCCTGGACTTTGGTCTCAGACCCCTGGTAACAATTTTGGCACTGTCTCTTTCATAACTGACCTTCCTATCACTGAGACTGGCCTTTTAGCCTTTTACATTTATGGCCTCAGTGTTGGCCTTGGGGCTAAATGGTTTATGATGATGTCACAGATGCAGATTTCAATGCACTCTCATTTCTAATGGCTACAGTCCCTTTGGTCTCTGCAGCATACCCACATATGATTGGTACCTTGGCCAAGCACCATCTCTCTCTAGCCAGGACAGAAGGTTCAAAAGACCACTACAGGATGACCCTGTTGCTTCCAAATGACACCAATAATCTTTCTTCTCCATGAAATGGTCACCTCCAAGAATAGCCAAGAAGTAAATTTATGAAGAAGTATGTGTCTTCCCCACTCCACAGGATGTGTCTATCATAGATATAGACAAGGATGAGGGAGTTGATTCCCTTCCATCTCTCCCAATAACTTCTAATTTGGGGAAATAGTGGAATTGATGAAGCAAACAGTGTGATGTCCCTTTGATCCTCCTTTCTCTCCTGAGTACATCCTGCAGAAGGCTTTCCTTTTCCTCGGCCTTCTTCTTGATTTGTTTTCCTATTGAAAAATGACATGCCTCATGGTTAAAATAGTGTGGAAAAACCTTGACATTGTGGAACCTATTCTGAAGAAAGAGAAAGAAAGATGGAGACAGAAAGAGAGATGGACATTGAAATAAACCAATCTCTGAAAGGTGGCAAGATAGATAACTGAAATGTAAACTGCAGAACCAAAGGTCAGCCATGTGTTCAACAGCAAACCTCACCATGTGTCCAGCTCATGACACTGGGAATGATGGAACAAGAGCATCGGGCATTGGACTTGCATTGTGCTGTCACTCCTGGTTGCATAAAACTAATTTTGCTAGGAAAACTAAGGTGACCGTTATCAAAGCTCCCTTTGATGGCTACTTGTTTTGTCTCTATTGTTAAAGATGAGTTGGAGAAATATTAACAAGAGGGTGAAACATTTACTGCTGTTTATTTGAAAGTTGAAACTCCCCAGTGCCCACTCTCATGAATGCAGTGGAATCTATGACTGCTTTGACTTAGGTGTAGCCAACAGCAAGTCAATAACTGTAGCTCTGTGAGGTAATGATGAGGCCATGGCAACTTCAGAGCAGTCACCAGTCCAAAGGCAGTAATAATCATCAGAATAACCAGGGAGAGTATAGTCTTTCTCCTGGGGGCAACAGTCTAATCCCTGAGGCGTTACGTGACAGAACCATTCTGGAGGCAGTGAGGGGTTGCTTCTCCTGTCTTAGCCAAATTGTGCATCGATATATTTGAAATGAGGGCATGCCTTCTCAAAATGCAGTCTTTCCAGGATTCCCTTGCCAAATGTTTCTTTTTTCATTCACACTGACAGCATAGCCATTGTCTGGCATGTGAAAATGCAGGAAGGGAACATACATTCCTGCTGTGTTTGTTGGGAACCCTTGAGAACATTGGAGCAGGCTATACCTTCAAATCACTTTCTGATAGCCAGTAACATCTTGGGAGAAGCATTTCATTAGCAGATCAGCTCACTGGTTGTCCTCTTATGCAGCACAAGTGACCTCTCATTCAGGTAATAGTGTTGCTAGGAGAAGCCTTATTATGACCTGTTTACATCAACCATGCAAAATGCAGTAACGTATTTCCCTGATTTTTCTTTTAGGAAGGTGTTCCTGAGATGCAGTCTTACAGAAGTGGCCCTGGGTACTCTTCTTCCATTTTCTCTCATTTCTCTTGATTCACATATTTCTTCAGAAGGTGAATTCAGCAAAGCCAAGGTTAATTTCACCACTCCATATTGGTCCTGACACATTTATTCCTCCACCTCTCTGTCTCAATCAGGCTACCCATTTTCCTGTTTTCTTATCAAATTGTTCTAACAGAGGTGAGTATTTGTTATATTGCATTAATGTGTACAGGCAGCTGAGATTTCACTTGGACAGAACTAAATGTATCAGAAAAGATTTTCAGTAATGCGTTTGTTTTTCCAAGGCAGAACTGGACCCTAAGGTTTCTAACGTTACTATAAAGGCAGCTATCTGATTGTAGTACGTTTTGCTAGGAGAAGTACAGCATACTTTGTTTTCTGAGCCTGGAGTCCACAGCTATCTCTTAAGACTTCTTCAGAAATGCATGTTTGGATAATATTTATGCAGTAGCTGATATGTGTACATCTCTCGGCACTTTGTCAAAACACTGTAAGCTGGACATGATCTATAAATCCAAGCCATCCTGTGATGTGATCTATAAATCCAGGGCATCTTCAAAATCACAGATATTAGGACAGTGCTCTCATAACAAGCTACTCAGTTTACCAGAGCTGCTCAGAATTTGGTGTTCTTAGCCACAGATCTGAAGTCAGTCTGAACGAAATCCAAGGCATCCTATGAATTCCACTGAAAATAAGTATTTTATAACCTGCTTTGCAGTTTTAAACTGTTTGCTACTGTTTTGTCACATACTGTGTTTTCAGCACTGCCTATTTACAGTACTTGAACAACTTATAGGACAGGCTAGATTCAGACTTGCTGAATCTAGACTGTTTTGTATTTTCTTCTGGGTGCACAATGCAGTTGCAGACTGCTGCCCAGAGATTAACCCAGTTGTGCTTCTTGAGGCACCGGTGCAGGTTTCTACCACTTATTACAGAACACACCTGACATAATGAAAGGTCAAGTTTCCCACCATTCCTCCAGTCAGCCTGATTGACATGGGCATCCTGAGGCAATGTAGCAATTGCCTCGTTTACAGACAACCTATTACTTCTAAAATATACAAATACAATATGTGACAGATGCATCTATACTATGAATCTGGAATCCGTGATCTCTTTCTCACTTAACTACACACCAAATCGCAAGCAGGTTGTCAGCACCCACACTCCACCTACCACACATATCAAGCACACTACACATAAACCCACATATGTGGAGATACTCACTAGAAATATACCAAAAGCACAGAAACCTCCCGAACCCAAACCTTCTGCACATAATATGGTCCCAACAGCACTCACTACACATAATAACACATGCATCAGTGTCTCACTCAATAAGCTCCTAAGGCAAAACATATTTAAACCAAATGTCTTGATCATAGTTTACACCATAGTGAGACACACAGATGTCCCCTTCACTAGGCTGGACAAGGAGAAGTTTGCAGTCAGCTGTTTGTCTGGTGCCAGAATGCACCAAATTATGCACGCACTCAAGTCCCTCAACAACAAGTACTGTTATGACTCTGTCATAGTCCATGCTGGAGTGAATGACCTGAGACATACCTCATTGGACTATATGAAGAGAGACATGACTGAGCTTTCAGATTGTGTCCCAGGCAGGTATGTCCCTAGCCCTAAGCAGCATTCTTCCCTCACCCAGGATGTTGCCACAATACAAATAAAAAATGATTAACTTCAACAATTGGCTTAGCTTCAGTGTCAGTCCTGGGGGGATTCAGTATCTTACAGTCTGGGATGATATGGTCAACAGACTGTGCTGCTTTGCCAGAGATGGTCTTCACCTGTCATCTCTAGGCTTTAAGTTGCTGGCAAAGGTATTTGCCTCCCCCATAGCACCTTTTTTAGGCAATGTCATAAGAACAAAATTCCTGAAATAAAACTATCCTCTAGAAACAAACTTAGGGTTATGCTGCTTAGTGCTAGAAGTCTAAATCAGAAACTGCAGTCACTGGAAGTACTTCTCACCTTGGAAGATGCTGATGCCTTCGCAGTAACAGAGACATGGTTCAAGGCCTCAGAGTACCCTGGCCATACTTTCACGCATTCATACCACAAAACGAATGTAAAAAAAAAAAAAACAAGGAGGAGGAGTATCCATCTTCATTAAAGACAAATGCACCTCAGGACTGGTTAAACAGTATGACTCCCAAGAGTTATTCCATATCCAGCTAACTATAGGAAAGACCTGCCCTCCATATCATTGTTAGCTATAGGTTTCCCACTGTGAACCACAAAAATCCTATGGCCTACCTGGACCCACTTGAGTCACTCACAGTACAGCCAAATACCCTAGTCATGGGTGACTTTAACTATCCTTGCATTGATTGGGTAACAAATATGAACACAAAAGCATTTGCCCAAAGGTCCGGATTTTGTTAGCACAAAAGCTCTGCAGCAGATAAACAGCACCCCCACAAGGGTCTCTAACATCCTTGACATAGTGCTCACCAACACGGGGAATCTCTCCACCCCATGTGTGGGACCCTCCCTGGTAAAGTCTGGTCATAAATCAGTCTTGTTTGAAGTAACGATTGTACCTGATCCACCCTCAGAAGCAAAAAATAAAAGAATTTCTCCAAAGCAAACTATAGCCTACTGAGTGATGGCATCAGCATCAATAGTTTCAACCCCCCTGCCAACATGGACAGCAATGACCCCTATACTGAGGTGTACACAAATGTCCTGTATAAACACGATATAAATGAATAGACTCATCCATAGTGTAACGGATCAAATCAAGATCCTCATAAAAAATAAGCCACCCTGGTGGACATCCAGCATAAATAGGTTATACAGTAAGAGAAAGAAACTGCTGTCAAAAAAAACAAGAGAAAACAATCCCAGCAGAGAAAGAACTCCCTCCAAAGCATAAACAAGCAGACTAGAGATCTTGTAAAGTCCTCTAAATCAAATTCTGAAATTAAACTAGCATCCATAGCCAAGGAAAATCACAAAGCATTCTTTAGCTACATCTGCAATCTATAAGGGAAGGCCCAGCTTTGTGCTGAACTAGTAGTGGATGGTACCACTCATACTGATATAACAGTAAGATGTCTGCACGTACAGCTGGTGCAGGGCCTAACCAAACCAAATTCAGTACACAAGCGGCCAGCACCAGGAGGTAATCCACACAACACCCAAAAATACTAAAGTAGTTTATTTAATTAGTCCCAGATGGGTTTCGGCGAACCTGCCTTCCTCAATGGGATATGTAACAAAAAATCCCATACAATCATAACCTTTAAACAGTACAACCCTCCAATGAAAGTTCAGCTTCACATGTTATGTCATTTCCTATACCAGTTGTTAACACTCCTAAAAAATAAACAAATAAGTATCACCATGTTACGTACTATAAATCACAGTTTTGATAAGTATTTTAATTTTCATAAATGATCATTAAGCACCGGTGAGATGAGACCCCCCCCCCCCAATTTTATAATCCAATATTTCTCCTTTCCATTCAAAATAGAGTGCCAGCCCTGTCTGTTACTTCTATTGCCATGGATCCTATCTATAATCATAAAAAAACTGGGCAGTACTATGAACCATACAGTGTCTATATAGTGCATTTGTCAACCTTTTGTTGCGTATATCACATCCGATGCTCAGACATATGGAGATGAAGGGGACGTGATGTCTGCCCTATATAGAAAGCCGAACAAGTGCATGTCGCTAGGTATACAACCCAGTCGGTTCCATAATTCCCAAAAAATCTAGTATCAAAAAGCTGACTGGTATTTTTACTGGTAAATTGTTTGGACTTGAATATGTACTGGCACGAGGAACAATGGCCACAGGGAAAGGTGCCCAACAATCTGTCCCCAATAATAGTGATTTGATAGTGTACCGCACCCCCTGTACTGGTATGTTTGCAATGAGAAAAATATGATCCCAATGTTTTTCCCTTTCTGTAAGAAAACTGACAGTTAGGACCCAGGACATGCTGTAACTCATCACTGGCCAAAAGTATATTCCAATGTTTAGAAATTACCTTCCGAATCATATTAATATTACGACCATAGGTGGTAACAAATCTGATAATATCAGATTCTATCCTCTGTGTTTTTTCTTTGTGTTCTAATAATTGCGCCCTGTCCAAAGCTAAGGCCCAATCACTGGCAGCTACGATATCCTGTTGTTTATAACCCCTAACTCTAAATCTGTTAATAAGTTCCTGTTGTGATATGGTATAATCATCCATAGTGGAACAGATTCTTTTTATACGTAAGAACTGACACTTGGGGATGTTACGAATGGTATGACTTGGATGCATGCTGGTGGCAAAGAGCAGGTTGTTGTATTGGGGATACTTGGGGTACACCTGAGTTCTTAGTGAATTATCAGGATTTCTGGTAACTGTAACATCCAGAAAATTAATTTGATGGTAATCTGAATTTAGTGTAAACTCTATTCCCCATTTGTTATCATTCAAATATTCAACAAATTCCAATAGGTATTGTCTGTCAGCTCGCCACACCAAACAGCAATCTTCCAAGTATCTCCTCCAAATATCCAGTTCATTCATATAAATGTTGTGTGTAGGGTCATATATCAGCTGTTCCTCAAGATATGCCATGAACAGGTCCGCATAAATGGGTGTAAAAGATGCACCCATTGCAGTACCCTGAATTTGCCAAAAACATTCCCCCTGAAAGTTAAACACATTTTTGCTGAGTACATGCTCCGCCATACATATTAATAGCATATTGAAAACTTCTGGATACAAACTGGCTCGATCTAACCAGTAATGTAAGACCTGGAGCCCAGCCCAGTGGGGAATGTTAGTGTATAAAGCCTTAACGTCAAGGGTGCATAGAAGCCAATCTGGCTCCAATTGGCTATCTGATAGTATCTTGAGAAATTGTGTCATATCCTGTATTCTAGCACAAATCAAATTAAGCAAAGGCTTCAAGTATTGGGTCAAAAATACAGACAGAGGCTCGGTCAAAGAACCTCTACCGGAAACTATAGGTCTACCCGGGGGTTTAATCAAAGATTTGTGCATTTTTGGTAATAAGTATAGTATTTGTTTTTGTGGATCTGAAACAGTTAGATGTAATTTCTCAGAATCTGAAATGATACCTTCATCAACAGCCTTATTTAGGAAAGAATCAATTTCACTTTTTAAATTAGGTGTGGGGTCAATAGGCATAAACATACAATGTCGAGGGTTGGACAACTGTCCATTTCCCTCCCCAGATAATAATCCATATTCATGATGACTACCGCCCCTCCCTTATTAGCTGGTAATATTACAATATTTTTATTATCCTTCAATTCCTGTAAGGCTTGTTGTTCCCCAACAGTAAGGTTATAACCAAGTGGAGTGTATTGACCCAATCCAAAATGTATGTCTCTGAGCACAGCCTGTTGGAAATATAGATACGTGCTTATTCATAGGGGCATATAGTCCAACTTTAGAAATTTAAAATCAGTTGATCTTTGAGAGGCATCCCTAGAGCCAGTAGAAATATTAAGAATATTGTAATCACCAGACAGTATCCCAGGCTGAGATGCTGGAAGAAGGGATGCCACCTCTACTCGCAAACCTGTTACCAGGGGTGTTCCACAAGAATCTGCGCTAGGCCTCCTACTGTTTGGTATCTATTTTTCAGAATTCCAGGATACAACAGATGGCCTATGGTTTACCAAGTTTGCTGATGACTGCAAACTGGGTGCAAAGATGTCAACATACTACAAATTGGGCTTACACAGGCAAATGATTGGTGTCAAAGCCAAGGACTTAAACTAAATGCAAAATAATGCATTATCATTCCCTTCGGCAAAGGAGAAACCCCTGTTAATTACAACATTAATAATACCCCTCTAAGTTCAAACCTAGTGGTGAGGGATTTAGCAACGCAAGTTGAGAGCAGCCTTAACTTTGATCATAAGGTGTCCACAGTAGTAAGGAAAGCCTTCTATGCTGCACACCTCATAAGCAAGGATATAGCATCCAAAGTTACGGAGGGTTGTAACTCCCCTGTACTCGTCTCTCATCAGACAAATAATAAAAATATAGTACAATGCTCCTTTCTGTACGGACCTCACCAGACATCTGCAGCAATTGGAGAGACCTCAGAAGTTTCTCACCAAGAATATTCAGGGCTTACAGCACATGACCTACATGGACAGACTGAAGGCCCTATCGCATTACTCTGTATCGTATAGACTGCTTAGAGGCGACTTGTGCCTGGCGTACAGAGCAGTCTCAGATCCTGCCTTAATGAAGCTGCTGCACATCCGCAAATCCAATGGGACAAGATTCACTTCCTCTAGCGACCTAAACCTAGTCTGTAATAATAACAGGACATGCTGAAGAGGCAGATATGTCTCCCAGAGGTTGCCACTCCTCTGGACCAAACTCCCTTTTCATGTAAAACAGAGCTCATCAATGACCCTATTTAAGTGTAACCTGGACAGCTAGATGGGAAATAGCAAATTTACACCAGGGTGTTTCACCTATGTCCCTCTTAGACAGGGGCAGCCCATGCTGATCTTACATTCATGTGCAAACATAGACTATATATCTTGGTCCATAATGGAACAAGGGTACAGCATGGATAGGCTTGTAGAGTCCTTAGGGACAATAGCCTAGTAACTTCCTATGATCCTATGATATCCTACTAGTTGATGAAGATGGAACTCCCCATTTCATGTATGACAGTTACATGCTTTCCTTAATACTACATCTGGCTGGTCAGTTACATTTTCAGTCTTGTGTGTTGCCGGTATGCTCAGAAGGCAGAACTTTGTATTTACAGTGGATATAAAAATGTACACACCCCTGTTAAAATGCCAAATTTTTGTGATATAAAAAATGAGACCACAATAAATCATTTCAAAACTTTTCCCACCTTTCATGTGACCTATAACCTGTAGAATTCAATTGAAAAACAAACAAATCTGTTAGGGGAAAAAATATAAAAAATAAAAAACATACAATAAGCTGGTTGCATAAGTGTGCACACCCTTACACTAATACTTTGTTGAAGCACCTTTTAATTTAATTACAGCATTCAGTCTTCTTGGTTACACACCTGCCATCAATTAGAGAGACTCTGATTAACCCCAAATAAAGTTCAGCTGTCCTAGTAGGATTTTCCTGACATTTACTCAGTTGCCTGCTACAGCAAAAGCCATGATTAGCAGACAGCTTACAAAGCATCAAATGAATGTCATTATTGAAAGGTATCAGTCAGAAGAAGGGTGCAAAAAAATTTCCACAGCATTGGATATACCATGGAACACAGTGAAGACAGTCATCAAAAAGTGGAGAAAATATGGGACAACAGCGACGTTGCAAAGAACTGGATGTCCCTACAAAATCAATGAAGAGACAAGACAAAAACTGGTTAGGGAGGGTGTCAAGAGACCTACAGCAACACTGAAGGAGCTGCAGGAATTTCTGGCAAGTACTGGTTGTGTACTACATGTGACAACAATCTCCCGTATTCTCCATATGTCTGGGCTATGGGGAAGGGTTGCAAGATGGAAGCCTTTTCTTACACAGAAAAATATCCAGGCCCGGCTAAAATTTGCAAAACAATACATTGTCTCCCAAAAGCATGTGGAAAAATGCATTATGGTATGATGAGATCAAGGTTGAACTTTTTGGTCACAATTCTAAAAGGTACGTTTGGCACAAAAACAACACTTCGCATCACCAAAAGAACACCAACCTCACGGTGAAGCATGGTGGTGGCAGTATCATGCTTTGGGGTTGCTTTTCTTCAGCTGGAACTGGGGCTTTAGTCAAGGTGGAGGGAATTATGAACAGTTCCAAATACCAGTCACTTTTGGCACAAAACCTTCAGGCATCTGCTAAAAAGCTAAAGATGAAGAGGAATTTCACCTTTCAACATGACAATGACCCCAAGCATACATCCAAATCAACAAAAGAGTGACTTCACCAGAAGATAATTAAAGTTTTGGAATGGGCCAGCCAGATCCGAGACCTAAATCAAATAGAAAATCTGTGGGGTGACCTTAAGAGGGCTGTGCACAAGAGATGCCCTCGCAATCTGACAGATGTGGAGCACCTTTGCAAGGAAGAGTGGGCAAATATTGCCAAGTCAAGATATCCCATGCTGATAGACTCCTACCCAAGAAGACTGAATGCTGTAATTAAATTAAAAGGTGCTGCAACAGAGTATTAGTTTAAGGGTGTGCACACTTATGCAACTAGCTTATTGTATGTTTTTTATCTTTTATATTTTTTCTCCTAACAGATTTGTTTTTCAATTGAATTGCACAGGTTATAGGTCACACTAAAGGTGGGAAAAGGTTTGAAATTATTTATTGTGGTCTCATTTTTTTTATATCACAAAAACCTGGCATTTTAATAGGGTTGTGTAAACTTTTTATATCCACTGTATCTGCACTGAACTGTGTTTATTTATTTATTTTATTTAACATTTGTTTACTGGGAAAGTCTGACTGGGACAAAGACCATTTTCACTGGAAGCCCGGGGAGAAACACTCCTGGCACGTCTTTGGAATGTGGGAGGAAACCAGAGCACCCAAAAGAAACCCATGCGAATGCAAGGAGGACATGCAGACTCTACGCAGAAGCTATCCCAGCCAAGAATCGAATCTGAGAACCTCTTCCTGTGAGGAAGCAGTGCTAACCAGTGCACCACTGTGCAGCTTAAATTGTGATTTTTATTGGCTATGTAATTACTTTTATATTTAACTGCTAATGTCTTATGTATCATTTTTGTACTCTTAACAAGGGCTTAGCCGAAGTGTCAGTGGTATATGTTGCTTGTAATAAGTTAATAAACCGAATTCTAGTATTAATGTTGTTTTACAATGTTATTTAACTACAGTTGTTTATAATTTGGCTTTGGGTTCTGTTGCTTCTTCTCTTCTGAACGTGCCCTGCATGTTAAGAAATATGAATAACTATACACAAACATTGAGGAATTTCTTGAAAATGAGTATAATAATGGTGATACAGTTGATATGGTTAGATATCAGAGAATTTGGTTGAGTAAAGGAGCTAAACACATTTGTGACTGTTTTCTTCCTTAGTTCCCAATGTTTTAAATAATTAGCTTGATAGTGTCAAACGCTGCCATTTGGAGAAGATAAAGCTACAAGAAAGAAACTAATGTGCACTTTAATATACTGATGTTAAGGAAATATGTTAAGTTGGACATACTCTCATAAGGACTTAGAGCAAAAATACAAGTGACCCATAACAAGATGCCTTTCAAAGGTTTTGCTTGGTACTTGACTTCTTTCTTTATCAGTTCTGATGGGTGGAAATCATCAAAGCATATGAGACGATATCGCACATTTTTTTTCTCTCATGCAAATACATTGCAATCCACAGCGACATTCCAGTCCATTCTTTATTGTTGTCTGTTCACCTTCATTTCTGGGCTCCCTGTTGAAATGTTGACACTTGGAATGCTGAGTGCGAAAAGCTGAAAAAAAAAGACTGAAAACACACGAGAAGAGCAAATTTAAAAAAAAAATCACTCTTCTCCTTACAACTTCTTTTTACTGAGGGGCAAGCCCCCCACACCCTGAACTTAATATACACTATCTCCAAGACTGACATACCTTGGAGAAAAGGGAATATTCGGAAAAATGGCATCTCAGTCTTAATATATATGTCTGTTCTTTTGGCCATTCAGTCACTGCATTTCAGGACTCGCTATAGCGGGTCCTGACATTTGCAATGGTTACCTCATTTCTGATGCCCTCTCAATTGTTTTTCTGTCACACTACCTTGTAAAATCATATTCTCCTTCTCTTATGAAGTGACCAAAATATCTTAATTTCTGTCACTCAGTCTCATTTAATGGCTAGCGTCTTATCCAGAGCTTTCTCAGGATGTTCTGTCCACCTAACCCTCAAAATGTTATAATACTCATACATCTCAAATGCTTCTGTCACTAATATCCTCCAATAGACACACCCATGCATTGCAATTGGCCAGACTAATGTGTTTGGGCAGTCTGTGCTTGCTTGACATATTTCTTTAAACTGTGATCTCCCCACACCTGAGTGAGCAACCTGATGTTCTGTCTAGCTGCACTTAATCTGGCCTGAATTTCTTTGCTGCAGTCAACAGGACTGGTTTATGTTGACATCTAAGTATTTAAAATTACTCAGTCGCTCACGATATGTTCCATGACAATATATATTTTGAAGGTTTAAGTTTGTCATGTTACTATCATGTTTTTGTTTTCTTGGTATTTATTTAAGGGAACAGTCTTTTGAGACTTAATTTAATTGATCTACAAGCTATTATAAATCATCTGGTGATGTTGCAGTGAGGACATGTTGTTTGCATAGCATACATTATTAACATTCCTACCATTTTTTGAAAAGCAGTTGTAGATAATTCAGCCATATAACTTTGCATTACTTCCTTATTATACAAGTTGGAACATGTAGGTGAAATTAAGCATGCTTGCAAAACACTTTTTTTACTTGAAAGTGCTCTGAAAGATGTTTGTTTGTGTATATACAAGTTTTGCTAACTTGACTGAAATATTTGCTGAGTCCACATGCTAACACATTCTGTGATTCACAGAGTCAAATGTTTTCTTGTAATCAACAAATACCATATAGAGAGTCTGGTTGAATTCTGTTGCTTTCTACAGTTAAAACACTTGGTTTGTAGTGCCAACACCCTTCCTGAACTTCATTTGTTCTTCGGCTAGCTCTTGCTCTGCTGAAGGTATAATGTGCTTGAGAAGGACTCACAGGACTATTTTGCTGGCATGACTTATCAGTGATACTGTCCAGTGGTCAGTGCAGTCAGTTGGTCCAATCTTTGGGGATCAGTCCTTTGGCTGTTGCCCTGTCTACAGAATCTTATTGCAGAGGTTGATTAAGAAATCCACTGTGCTGTCGCTTCGTCTCTTAATCAGTACAGCAGGAAAGTTATGAATGTCAGATTTCTTTCAGTTGGGAAGGTGTCTAATGGCATTGCACACTTCTCTGTTCAGTATCATGGGTTCTAATTCATTCAAAGGGTTTGAATGAATCATCCTGTTCATCACTAACACTTTTGTACACTCTTTCCTGCATCCAATGATGTCATCTAGGTTGCTCAACAATCTCCTTGTTACCAGCTTTGATATTTGTCTTGGCTTAAAACCAGCTCTTAATTTTTTGACAATTTCATGTGCTTTTACTTGCATTGTTGTTCATTCTCTCAGCTCCAACATTTGCACATTGTTACCCTAGCCATGCAGCTCTGTCTTTATATACTTGCCTTTGCACTGTAGTATTAGCATGTTGGTATTGTTCTGCAAACTCTTTTGACTGATATTTATATTTCTTCAACTTCCTGCTTCCCTCCATCAATTTTAGTGCCTCCTCTGAAATTGCAGGCTTGTTAATCCACAGTTTACTCTTCCAAATAATTTTGTTGGTAGCATCTTCAAGAATTTTCTGGAAATCCCTCTATTGGTTGGCAGCTGCTCATAACTGCACAACTGAGTGGGACACAATTCTACTAGAAGAGAAAGCAATTAAACAAAATAATTTAATAAGCAAAATGATGAAACGTATTTCAAATAATCTAGAAGAGAATAGAATTGTGAAAAATATTAGTCAGAAAATGAAGGGAAATGGGACTGAGATGGAGAAATGAAAAAAATAAATCACAACATGATCAGAGGGACTATGATAAAAAGAAAGCTTTCTTTTGGAATAAGAAGAATATCATAATGACAGGGAATAAGATTAGAATATACATCAACATAGCAGCTTAGCAGGTTCCAGCAATGCAGCTATACTGGGCGGGACGTCTAGTGGACTTTCTATTTCCTGTAGTAACATGAATGTTGTTTCTCAAAGTAGCCCTATAATAAACACAGGGGATGGGACTGCTGTAAAAATATCCTGAACAGATGGAGACCAGTAGGATTTTGATTCCATAAAGGGAAAGATGAGACAACGTGGTGATACATTTTACAAAAATCAAAATATAATTATTGGACTTAGTGAGTTGAAAGCAAATATACTGTTTGATTATTGTTTGGCTTTTACGTAATTTTACCATTTGACCTTTTAAGTAGTGACTGTTACAACTGTGATGTCAATCATTTGCATTTTGGTATTGCCATTTAGCTGAAACACCTGATATCCTTATCACACATAGTGCCTCTGATACAAGAGGTTTAAGGTATGACACAGTGGAAAGTCTAGCTTTGCTAGATTTTTCTTTTTGTGTTTTTTTAACAAATTGGTTTTCCTGTGTGACATTTTTACTTCTTGTTTTAGTTTGTTAGTTGGGATATTTTGTAGGCAACCTAATGTTTACGGATATCAGTTGGATATGACAATCTTCTGTTTTCAAAAGTCAAACATTCCTCTTATGCTGTGCTGATGATGCCATAAGAAGACAGAAGCATGCATGTCCACAGCTAGAGGGTTTGGTTTTATTGGCCTGAAATTGTCCATAAATAGACTTAAAAGTAAAAGAAAAAGTCATGGACATTCATTGCCATTTAGTTGAAACACTTGATATCCTGAAAGGGTAATCTGCATATATCCTATATTGCCTCTGATGCAAAAGGTTTAAGGTATCACACAGTGGAAAATCTAGCTTTGCTAGATTTTTGTTTTTGTGTTATTTTTTTAACTAATTGGTTTTCCTGTGTGACCTTTTTACTCAATTTTTTAGTTTGATATTTCTGAAACACAGATTTTTAATACTTCTGATATTGAATTACCTGACCATCAACTGATGTGCTAAAATGTGGGTTAAAGTTTATATCAGTGAGTTTACCAAGATAATTTTTGGCCAGAACAGAAGTGTTTGCATTGATTATAAATTTACATCTGAAGCATTATTTTCCCAGTTTTCTGAAACCTAACAGTAGAGTGTTAGAAGATGTTTCAATGACTTTATATACTTCATATGGAATCTTTTTATTATTGTATTTCTGGATTTAGATAATGGCCATATGCCTTTACCTGCAGTTAATTTTTACTAACAAAAGTGACCTTATGACTCCCTTTTGAAAATTTGTTATTAACAATTGTCATGGCATATAATGTTTTAATATGCATGAACTTTTTGAAGATTTGTTTTCATAATAAAATCTTATTCTTATAACTTAAATAGGAATGATTTGCCTTAAAAGTTTGCAGTGCCATCCTTTGTTACTACTTAGGCATGTGTGAAGGACAAACTTTAGTGTCTATGAATATCTCACTGTATGCTGCTTTGTATTATGAACATCTTAAAGACAAAAACACATTTAAGACTGTTGAGAAAATGAGATACATGATATCTTGAATCTAAAGAATTGCTACTAAAAGGTATGAAAGCAGATGAGAGAATGTGTGACAGTGGGATAAATCTTAGATCCCAGCATTAAAGAAGTATGGGGCACATGCCAGGGCTATCTTACAAGTTATCACTGGTTTGTTGAATGATTTTTTGTTGAATATGTTATGTCATAGAGAGTCTTACCTCAGTATGTTGTATTGTATAATCTAGCGGTGAAGCAGTTTTTGGGGGTTCCTCCTTTTCTCTGTCTATGGTGCAACCGTAGAGATGGTATATATAATTTAGGGAGATGGGGGCACCACCCCCTTCATGGAAGTACAGGAAGGGCTTGCCTGTCTGCAAAAAAAGATTTTTTTTGTGTGTGTGTTTTTTTTTTCGGCTCACCATTTTCGATATTTAATTTTTGGTAATATTTGAGCCAAAAAAACAGTTCTTCAGTGGCACATAAGTAAACCACATATCAGTGTTGGCCACAAGGATGTTGCTACTTGGTTAGTGTAGAGATGTTTTTGCTGCTATTTTTATGAAATGCCCTTGTCAAGGCTTGTGGTCTACTATCAGAGTATATTGTAAGCTCAGTAGATAACTTATATTGGTATTTCTGTGTAGTAGCAGCAGCAGTGGTGGTGCTGCGGTAGCGTTGTCGCCTCATAGTAAGATGTTGTCCTGTTCGATTCTGAGCTAAAGCATCTTCTGTGTGGAGACTTGCATGAATAGGCATACCTTCGTTGAAGGTTGTGCATCAGGGTTGGCAACTCGGTACGTATAAATCTACTGCCAATCATTAGCGGACCGGAGTTCCACTGTGGCGACCACTAACCGGGAAAAGCCGAAAGATGCAACATTTCTGTGCAGTAGCACTTTTTGGACTCTTATTTACCTAGCCAGTTTTGTGTTATTATTGTTATCATTATATGCTAATTTGTTGTTTTTTTTTTGTCATGAACCATTTTGCATGGTTATTACTTTAATAAGTGCTGCAATTAATTTGCACCACTTATTAAAGTAATAATCAGTGCTAGAGCTATGAATTGCACATAATTTACCCATAAGTTCTTTCTGGAGTTAGACCACATGAGTAAAAGAAGTGATTCCTAACCTAATTACAATGATGACAAGAGGGCATAATTTTGGAATTAGGATTTTTTTTTAATATTTTCCCTTACCCTATGGTGCAATAACCATGGAGGTGGTCAATATGTAAGTAGGAGGTACTGAAAGCCACTACGAGAGGGTGCAGTTGAGTACAGCCACCATGCAAAAACATACTTTAAAAAAATTTCTTGTTCTGATATTTTCCAAAGTCACTGTTGTCATATATGTGATAATTAGCCACAGAAATCATACTCTCTATACCATGTAAAACTAGTGTCAAACTCATTTCTGCCCCCATCTTCTCCTCACAATTCTAGCCATACTCAGATATCTCAACTAACTTACCATGACCCTCCATATGGATACATGTCTTAAATTGCTCTCATCCATATCACCACCTTATCAGTAATTTCCCAGTGCTTCTAGAGTAGCACTTTTGTGTATATTATACACATATATAAACATTATCCATATACATAAGTACAGGACTTTATTACTTCACATTGTGTCCATGTGTATAAAAAGCACCAGCTGTGATGGAGTCTGAAATTCCTGTAAATGCTTACTCAGTGTGTTATAACAACTGTTTACAGATTTTAAATGTTATCAGCAATTTCAGAAATGTTGCCAGTACAGTTTATTCCCCTGAGTCAGCTATAGTAGTAAAACCCTTTTTTTCAGTAAGAAAGCAGCTATCACTGCAGCTTGTTATAAAATTAACTTAATAGTTCAAAAACAGCAAATTATGTTGTAAAAAGCCAAGAAGGTGGGAATAACACAGTGGTGGGATAAACGTAATCCACAGCAACTTATCACATCAGCATGATACCTAATTTATATGTCAACAATGGGGATTCTGAGATTCTAGAAGATATTTTTGTGGCAACACCAGCAGTGCAAGTTTAGGGATAAGGTTATAGGGCCTAAAAGATATGAGAATTAGCCACATGGCAGAGTATTGAAGCATTTATTGTTTACTTTTGGTTGAAATTAAGTAAAATCTGCTTTGAGTTCAGACATTTGACAAACAGAGGAGTTATCAGGAGAGCTGGCATCTGGGTACAATTACACATAAGCAGTTTCTCAAACCCAAAACATCCACTGACATGACACTGCCCAGAAACTGTGAAAGATAGATAAAGAAAATAAATTATGTCCCTACCAGGCTTAGTGTGACAGATACAGCTGCCATCAAACACCTCGTCATGATGGATCCACACAAATTAGGACAGCAGAGACATTCAGACAAGGTGACAGGACTGGAAGTTGGTGAGGACACACTTGATATGGTCAGGAGGGGCCAAGAGATGTTGGAAGACAGACAGACAATAAAAACATTGCTGCTCATTGTTGACTCTGAAAATACAGCATTTTCAAAATATGTAAAATTCATATCACTTGAGTTCAGAAACTACTCAGGGCAAATAATTTCCACTTTCCTTGGTATGTAACAATATTAAAGTTATTTAATTTACACTTAAAGAATGTTGATGCACACATTCCTGTAATAAGTAGTACATAAAACACAGTTCTCATTTGTACCATAAAGAAAAATTCTGACCGTCATCCTAGTAATGCTGTCTCATTGATAGCCCATCAATTAACCGTGTGCTCTCATATACTCATCAAGTCAGTATATGTAGTCATCAAAAGTTTAGATGGGTAAACTGAACACACATGGTAGAGGATGTTCCCTACCTTTTATCAGTGTGCAGGTTCCAGGTTCTCTCCTATAAAGTATGTGTCCTTGTTAAATAGCAGACAGCCTAGGTTCTTGTAGACTGGTAAATGTATGTGTGGAAGGTACGTCACATGCAGGGATTGGAACCTGGATGTAAAGGTTTGTAAGATGGGGGTTTGTGTGAATCATCAAGAGTGTGCTTTTGGTTAGTTTTTACTGGTTAAAGTGAGTGGTTAAGTCCTTGGAGTAGATGGGGATAGCTTAGCACTGGTAGGGGTTGGAAGTGAATGATCAAGTGCTTGGTGCACATAGGGATAAATGTGCTTGGTGTATTGACTGGTCAAGTATTTGGTCCAAATTGGGATTTATGTTTTTAAAGTAGAGATTTGAGGCTGAGTGGTCAAGTGCTTGGAGTGGTTAGTGGTTGAACATTTAGCGTAAGAAAATGATCTGTGTTGTTAAGAGATGCATTTAGGAGTGTTTGGTCAAGTGCTTGGTATGCATAGAAAGTGACATACCTAGCAGAGAGAGTGGTTGACTACTTGTTCCAGATAAGAGTTTGTGTGGGTGACTGAGAGTGTTGTTTGTATTGCCTTTATTTTTTTTTGGGGGGGGCTGCTAAATATGTTGTATAAGTACTTAGTACTGGATATGAGAAAGGTACGTAAGATGGGTGTTTGGTGAACCAGGTGTTTGTGCTAGACTATGTCCCAAGTACCAGATACCCCAAAATAAGTGCAACCTTTGAGATGGTCACATAAATTTTGGAGAGGGTCTTTTCTCACACAATGGAAGCAGCTGCATGATAAACTTTGTAAAAATAGTAAAGGACTCCAAGAACAACAGAAGCAATACAATAATGGCTTCCAATACATCATGAGGAATAGTTTTTTAGTTATAAAATGTGTTTATCTATAAATGGCATACTATGCGGGATAGAGGTAAACTCAAAATAGATGTATGGGCATACCATTTTACAGCATTAGCAGTGAATTTTTGGAACCTGGCTTCTAGATGAGATGCTAATGCAAATCCAATGGAGAGATTCAGTAATGCACTGAAAAAAGATGCATAATTATAAAGAAGAAAAGAGGTAAGCTGTAGATCAGGCATAGTGCCCCAGTGCAATTAGAAAAACAGAGACTGGATAAACGTAATTATTGTCATCTTCTGTTGAAGTCTGTTTTTTCATGTTGGTAGCTATGAACCAGTATTAGCTGACTAGCACCAAATCCTCCTGGAATGCACTGATTGAATGTCAGTCTTTAGTGGGAATTCAGCACTGTCACCATATACAGTTAGAACTACACCATACAATTTCTAGTTTCCTGGGAGGGTATCAAACACGTTCAACTATTTTTCATTCATTTCAGTTTTACGCACTCTTGGATAATATTATGCATTCAATTCTAAGGTCATTTACCAAATGAAATGGATAAGTATATGGTGATTACAATTTGTTACTGGCCATGAAGGTAACTGTAGGTTTATGCCAGTCAATCTTCCACTATGTACTGCCAGCAGCTATACTGAAAAGCTGGAGTGTGAGGAAGTTTGTTAGGGTAGGAGAATGGACCTTCTATGATACCAGACTTGAATGTGGTATACTTGACTTCCATTTCCACCCAAAGGTGGCTGACACAGATAGAAATAACACTAGAGCACAACTATAAAGGGTTAATAATCATCCTGAATGGTTTGTTGAAGAACAGTTCATGAGTTCCTCTTGTTCATGTCAGCTTACCAAATACAGTTTTAAGGAATTTTAGACTACCAAAACAAAGTCATGGAAAAAAAAGCCAGATTTAATGAAATTTTTACCATAGAGGACCTTAGAAATTTAACACAAATACTGCATTGCCTTTGTATGTGGGCAGTGCCTTCAGATCTTCACACCCCACCCTGTATATATTTTTTTAACTAAATTTCTGCCCCCCCTTTGGCCAACTCTATGATAATAATACACCCATCTCCTCCAGACTCCCAACATTCCAGGAAATGAGAGAGAGGCAAAACCCGTGGATCACAGTCATCATCTACCAGAGGTTAGAAATCTATCTGAATGCATTCTAACACCCCTTCCCTCAATGGTCAGACAATATACTGCATTGTGCTGTACATTAAGCCAATGTGGATACATATTTCCTCACACATGCAATGTTAACTTAAGTGCTGTGTACTCCTTGGTGAGCTTGTACTCTCCAAAGTCCTTAAGGCAGGAGTTTTAACCTTTAGGCCTTGCCTTAGAATGACTTTCTGGCATGAGGCTCAGCTAGCTTCTCCACAGGATGGATGAGCTAGTGTCCAGCACTCTGTCCCATTCCTTTGCAGCCAACTCCTCAGCACTTGGGCTGCTAGTTGAAACTCGGGTCATCTGAGGAGCATTCTCACTCAGAGATGCAGTATGCTGAAGAAGGAAGACTATATAATTCCAACTGTATTCCACATAAATATAAATTTTCTCCACCAGAAGTACAAGCTTGAAGTGAGAATATTACTTAATGGAGGAGACTGCAAGGGTGGTTTGCCCCTTCAAAACAATGTAGCATATGCATTACATTTCTTTGGCCCTTTATGGCAAGCGTTTAGTAAGTTAGACTTTTCCATGAGTTGGCTTTGGGAAGGTGGGATTTCTTAAAATGCATTAGCTCAGGTCATATGCTATTGATGTAGTTGCAGGAGAAGATGTGTACATTCATCTAGGAAATATTTTATATTTTACATTACATAATATTGTTATTCACAAAAATGTATGTCTGTAGAGAATGGCATTTTGATCAGAAAACATACAGCAAACAGGCTCAAAAGATGCTGAGATGTTCCTGGTTGCCATCAACTGCCATTATTACCATGTTCAGCTGCTGGCTGGTGACTCCAAATTGTTATTAACATAGAAAATGACTAAACATCACTGGTTCCACCATTGATTCATAGAGGTACATGTGTGTACCTTATTTTTCAATCAATATTAGCAGCATGCCTTTTACCCATCTGAAGTCCAGATGAACGATGTTCTTTGGATAGCCCCTTGAAAAAAGGCAACTGTAAAGGAAGTGAAACCTTCCGTCACTAGCAAAGACTTGTAACAAAGCCAGGAGTGAAGCTGTGAGTGTTCATTTGTGCCAAATTAGTGCTTCTTGTGTCCTTAACAATTGCTTCCTGGGCTTTTTCAGCTATGTTGGGATATTCATTGCAGCTATAACTCTTCAAATCAACAAACAATGAAGGCATTAGTTTTTATTTATTTATTTATTTATTACATTTGTTTACTGGAGTTGCATAACTGGGCCATGCAAAACCCCTTTTTCAGCAGAGGCCCTGAAAGAGAAAGTCCATAAACATAAAACATTTATAAGTACATCATAGTTGAGTTAGCATGATAATTAGGCAAAAGATCTGTCAAGTAATATATTTCAGTTACATACAGATATACAAAAACACATCTTAAATAGTAAACGTCACAATGAGTTACGCATATTATAATACAAATCAGTCAGTAAATATAAAAAGCAGTTTAATTTGTGAGTGCTGCAAAGTAATAACAAGTTGTAGGTTCCAAAATATCAGTCCATTGATTATTAGAACGGCAGATGAGTAGAGGTATTTGTGGAGGAAGAGAACTTGAAAGTTAGAGAAAGAAAGGAAGTAATTATAGTAGACTAGTCTGAAGTGATGGTAGGAAGGAGATATAAATCAGTAGATAGAAAATGTAGCTAGGATAGTGGTTAGTTAGCCAGTTGGGATACAACACTGATACAAGCTAGGATTTAGGAGATGAATATGGAGGTTTCTATTAAATGTAAGCTTATTGTCTATTTCCCTAAGTGGACTGGGTATGGTATTCCATATCTTAAAGATATCCCTGATAAGTTCTGGGATTTAGATTGTTGAGCCAGGAAAGAAATTTATCTTTAGAGCAGAGTGGTCTGCTAGGGTTATACCACTGCAGGAGGTATGCAGAGAAGAGCATTAGAAATATGGAATGAGTATTTTTAGCTGAGGGGATTTAAGAATAGTTCTGAAATTACATCCAGTTTATTTTTGAGAGTACAAGGCAGTGATGGGATCTGTTAGGCAGATGAGCAGTGAATTTAATTGTATTGTAGCATTGTTCAAGCTTACCTAGAAGGCTGCTCTGTAGGTTAGTGAGGATAGGGGCAGTGATGGGAGTCCTGCTAGGATTTATCTATGTGTACAGTAGATTTATGATCTAAGCCAGTGAGAAATGACTTAGCTCCATATAGATCTCCAGACCTTTGGTGAGTTTTCTTTATGATATGATGTATGTGAATATCAGACTTGAGCTTATCATCAATTGTTACATCAAGCAACTTGGTGTTGGAAACCTGCTCAAGTCTTATTTTAAGCAGAGAAAATATTTTAACTGTTTGTGTTCTGGGAGTGGTTTTAGACAGAAAGAGCATCAGTTTAGGTTTTTAGCATTGAGTGATAGGGAAGCATTATCTATCCACTGTTATACTGCTGAATAGGATTCCTGTGTAATGGTCTGTAGCTGTCCCAAGAAGGGGGCAGGACAAATGACTGTAGCATCATCTGCATATTGAATCATAATGGATGATGACATGACAGTGTAAAGCTTATTTACCGATAAGGAAATGGCTTTAGAATGTAAGACTTTATGATGAGCTTTATTTCTCCATATTGGGTTTAAATAAGACAAAGTAAAACGTCTGGAGCCAGTAATGTAGACAGTATCACACAACATTCACCGAGATTTGATATCGCCAAGGTACTGACAAAATAACTTTCTTTTCTTTAAGAATTAAATGTTGCTTCATTGAAATCACCTCTTTGGGACATGCATACACTGCTTATATGCAAAATAAGATTGAGGAAATATTGTTCAAGCAGTAATCAGTGATGCACCACCAAAGGGACAATAATGTTTGTGCCTTTATAGGTGCTGGAAACATGCCCTGTGTCTAACGTGAGATGATTATTAAGAAACCTGGACTGTGTTATGACCTTAATATGAATAAGAAACTACATGTGGATTGTCAACCCCCTTTTGGCCTTTTGCCTTATTTATTCCCCCGTCACTGGGGTGGGGGTGAGGATGAGGGCCACCCAGGAGGGGGTCATCATTTAACCATCCGGGTTGTTTTGGGATTTTTTTTTCTTTTGCTCTTCTGGCGCATGCCCAGTGACAAGCCATGGAGAGAGTGTATAATTGACATTAGTATTGCAGTGATGTCAGTTACACACTCTGTCACTGCTGCACTGCCCCTCAATTTTGCAATGGTTTGACAGCAGCAGGCAGACCTGCCCACCCACAAGAGACACCACATAGTTGTTTCCCTAGTATCTATTATGGAAATCAAGCCACATGCATGCACCCCTATGGTTGTGTCCTCCCTCCTCACCTGGATGTATACATCTATCCTTTCTGCCTGTGCCAACAAGCACCTAAGCTATTATCTGAGCTAATGTCCTCTGGGCATCTTCCCCCTATACCACCAGAGAAAGCTACTGCCAGTAATAAACTTTATGCTAGTAATATAATTGCTGCTTACCAACTGTCAGTATGTCAATGAACTACAGAGTGGTGGAAAAACTTTTAGTTTACTTCTTTGTGTAACATAAATCAGCAATACTGGTAATTTAATGCTAAGAGTTGTTACTATTTATTTAATTAGAATTTAATAGCAGTAATTTACATTTCCAATAAAATGGATTTCCCATAATACTATCTGTAAAGGGTGTTGGTGCCTCCATAACTTCCTCTTAATAGCAAGGCGGGGGGTTAATTGGGGTGCAATCCCCCATTATGAATGGCATTTTGAAAGTTGAGTTTGCATACATTTTTACTAAGAGATATATATAAACAGGGAAATGAAAGTTATGCATATAGTGTAAAAACATATCTGGAGCTGCAGTTCCACTCCCTTTACTTGTAGGACTAAAGCCAGGAAGGCTCAGCCTGGCTTAGAAAACTTTCCTAGTCTGGCTAGCCGCTCCTCTTTGTCAACAGTGCTGTGGCTACCCAGGACACAAACCCAGATGTCTGAAGCCTGCACAAGGCAGTAGAAGTAGTTAATGCCAAGTAAAGAAGAGCGTACACTATAGCTAAAGGTCATAGGTTCTGTTAGGCCTACAGGAGGGGGATGGAAGGAGAGGTTTTTTTTTTTTTTTTTTTTTTTAAGAAACTGCCAATCCATATCTATCATTATGCTAAATGCATAACTTTAGTATATGAGGCTAGAATTCCATTCCTTTTACCTGAAGGACTGAGTCCTCAGTGGATCCTCATGGAAGAATTCCATGAAATATGGTGATGCCAAAGAAAGAGCTGACTCTAAAGATCACATCCATAGGTTCATTGTTTCATAGGCGTTTACTAGGCTAACAACCACAAGGGCCTTTTTAAGCCTAGCCATGCATCCCAAATCTTTGACAAGTTCTGATACCCTTGATAAGTGTAAGCATGGGCCTGGGAGATGAGCCATTTGCAGGTTACCTGTGTCCATTAGAGACATAGGTGCCAAACCAGGGCTGAATTTTCGGTTTCCCATCCAATTGTCCCAAGTTGCACTTGAATTGGATTTGGGAGGAACTCTTCTTCACATGGATGGGGAGCCTGTTCCACAGACAAGATAGTCTCTGGGATACATACGTATCTCTCCTGCAGGTCCTATTTATATTACAGACAAGGTTTGAGTCTTTGGAAAGCGTAATTCTGGTGCTGTTTGTTTTGTTGATATGCAGGAGGTCCATTACAGTGGGGTCTTACAAAATTGTTGGCTATCCCTGGTTAGATACATACCAAAGGGGGCATTGTAATCAATGATAGGTTTGATGAATACCGAATACAGTGGAACAATGACTTCCTTGCACTTAGATGCCATACCTTTGTTTTTAAATTGTGCAACATAGAATGATTTCCTCACCACTGTAGACACATGATGGTCAAAGGCTAGATTACTATCTGTGTTCCTAAGTCCCTGACTACTGGGTCAGCTCTAAGGGTTGTGTTGTTAATATGATAGTTACCAGAGATGGATGACTTCCCAAAGGATACTTGTTATGCATTTCTTGGCATTTAGCTTTAGTCCATGGCTCTGACACCAGTTGTTTGTCTGTGTCAGCCCCTCCTGGAGAACATTTGTGCCAGTGTGAGATTCAATGACAGGATGACTTAGTATGCTTTGCAAAAGTATTCAGTGGAGCAAAGTAGCAAAAGAGAAAATATCATCTAAGGCTGCATTTCTGAAAAGCAGTCTGGGAAGTCACCATAGAGAATGCATTCTGTTTACCTCTGACAAGGGCTTGTTGTGTTTGACATAGAACATTTGATACTGTCAGACAAAAACATAACTAGGGTGGGGCAAAAGGGTAAGCTACCCCACAAGTGTCAGGGGGTGCAACTGGGTGTTCAAAGCATTAGCAGCATTCATTAATGCCAGTATTGCATTTGTGTTCTGAACTGTAGCAGCGCTTTAGCAATATGTGTGTGGCATAAAACTTGATACACTTAAAATTAAAGAAGAACTGATGAGTTCAAGGATTGTGGATGAATGGGCCTGGCTTGGCTTGCTTATTAAATTTGGGGGTGAGGGGTGCCACAAAGGAGGATGGTACCATATGCCAGCATAGTTAGCTATGCCTCTGCTGTTCAGCAACCATGTGGATAAATATGACTTAGACCATTTCTTACCAAATTCCTTTGTGAAAAGGCAAAAACAACTGTGAATATTTTTGAAAGGGTTTAGTTCTGTCCAAATAAAAAACTGAGTTATCTGTGGATGTCTATACAGTGTAAATCAGACTTTCCACTGCTAGAATAGTTCATAAAAAACACTGGCAACTCAGGTGATAGATTTAACTTTGACTCTGTGGCAACTTGTTGCATAAAAAGTGGGTTAGTCCTCATGAATACCCGTGTTGGTGGAAGACTGTGCAGACAACATCTAAAGCTCAGAAATCCTTCTAGCACATGTAATAGTTATTAAAAATAGTACCTACTGAGGAAGCAAGTTCAAAAAATAACTTTTTTCAGACTCTCAAAAACAAAATGCAAATCCCATGGAGGAACAGGGTCCGTCAGGGGAGGTTGAAGTAACAATGCACCCTTGAGAAAAGTTTTGCAAACTTGTAGGGAGGCTGGGGAAAGATAATTATCCCACTGTTAAAACTGTAGATACGGCACATGTACTAGAGTTAAAAATACTAGAAAGATAATTCTGACAGGTGAAACTAGGGCCATAAAAGGAGCAATGCCCTGATTCAGGACGCACACAGAAAATCCTTTCCACTTGCTTCAGTAAGTCTTTCTAGTGCCATATTTTGTGTGGAAGACAGGATTTTCACCACATATTCTTGGTAAGCAGAGTATCTGGTCATCATCAGAAATGAAAAAAATATGTTGTTAGCTGAGTCATCTGTAGGCAGTAGAAAACTGAATGAGGATTGCCAGACAGACAAGACAATAGCATCATGGATGGCTTCATACATAGAGGCATGCCAAGGAGATAAGGCCATAGCATAAAGAACTGTACTTGTCAGGGCTAAAAAGGGGCTATCAGAATGACCTTGATCCACATCAGTTTTGCTTTCTCTATAAACCTGGACATAAGGAAAAATGGGAGAAGCCTGGACATAGAGGCACACATTTTGAACTCCTTGCTGTCTTTCTTGCCCATACTAACTGCAAAGGCAACTAAAAAGCTATTAACCAACACTAAATGCTGACAGAAAACTATAATGTGCAGAGACTGCAACAAACAACAATGGAATTGCTTTGAAACAAAAGTAGATAGATCAAAGCCATCTAATGAAAGACAGTACAGGAAAACCAATGGGCTATAAACTATGTGGTATGAGGAAAAAAGTAAACTGCTAATTTAATTATTTTATAAAAAAAGATTGAACTGACCTTAATACAGAAAGCTTGGACTGGAGCACAAAAATCACTTTGAAGATTTAAGCAACATTCTGGTGCTATTTTGTACTTCTGACTGACTTTACTAGTGGCTGAAGAGATCTGGCATTGGGTCCTACACAACAAAGCATTGTGGAGAAAAGGGGTGTAGCTACCTAGTCTGGGACATCTTTTTCAGACAGACTTAGGGTAGCATTCATAGTCTGGGACTTTGCAGAGGTTATCTGCGAAGAATGCCACTACATGTATATGCAAATAGGGTAAGTGCAGGTTAATCATACCAAATAAGGAAAAGCAATGGAGTTTTGAAAAACATACCTACTTATGACAAAAGCGCGAAGTACCTAAAGGTAAGCATGAAGCACATACAGAATACCATGTTAAAGATGTAGGCTTATTACTTCATATGTATTTGGATATTGCAGACGGATGAAGCTATGTGCAGTCATCCTTGAAAGGCTTAAGGCAAGTGGGGGACTGCATATCTTTTATTAATAATATTTAAAAAAATGGGGGGGTTATAATGTTTTATTTGGGGTATCCTTATGCAGACACTTTAAAGAATGAGAACGAGATTGAAAAAGGAGCGACACAACAAAGAGGAAGACACAGCAGGAACACATCAGGAGGACTGTACTGGAGGTGGTGGGAGAGGAGGGACAATACATTTTTGGTGATGGCTAGATCCTCTATTTCTTCAAGATTTGCTATATAAAAGGGTAGTGGGGGTAGGAATTGGGTAAGATGGTGTATGAGAAAGGATAAGGGAAGAGAGAATGATGAAGAGTGGTGCCAGCAAGAGTCCCCAGTCCACAGACCCGCAAATGTTTCTACTGCCAGATAATGTTGTGGAGGAGCCTGATGCTGAGGTGTTAGGGGCTTCTTGTTGCTGTTGTTGTTGTCAGCCAAATAATGTTGTGGAGGAGCCTGATGCTGAGGTGTTAGGGGCTTGTTGTTGCTGTTGTTGTTGTCAGCCAGATAATGCTGTGGAGAAGCCTGATGCTGAGGTGTTAGGGGCTTGTTGTTGCTGTTGTTGTCAACACTACCTATCTTGAGACCGCTGAAAAGAGGCCTTGACTAGTTGAATCTGTCTATTCATGACCTGCTCCAGCATGTCCTCAACAAAGTCCTGAAACCCCTGTTCATTGAGGCCTGCCAGGGTGCTTGCAGGACATGTGCCACCACCCCAACTCTGCAAGCATGTCTTTCTGGACAGACAGAGTGTGAATGCACCCTAACCATGTAGGTATGTGCCTAGGATGCTTTTGATGAATGTGGATCTGTACAGAGAGGTTAAATTTGCGAATTGTAGTTCCTTTGGTACATGGTTTGCTTCCCTCAACCTTTGCATTCTACCATACTAACATAAATGATCATATTTGTGCTTGATATGAATTTGTTTGCAGTATTATACTGAAAACAGCCTTTATAAATACTTATAACTTATAAAATCAGTTAAGGACAAAATATTGCAACTATATATTGACACATCTTTTACATTTGGTTGCAGTAATGTACTGAGTGCACAGTAGTGCTTCAGTTAGTAATAATAATACCCATTTGTTAACTAGGTAGGCCTGCTGAACACACAGCCCCTTTTTAGGGGGAACAATGATTAGTTAAGTGACTTGCACTGTGGTCATAGGTTCATAGGTAGGTACTAGGCTATCAGCCCTGAGGCCTATACAAGCCCAGCCAAAAAGGTACCCTGGCTTTTGCCACCCAAGAAAATTATTTTCCTGTGCCACTGTCAAGCGGAGCCACAGAGGTGATCCCCGGGGTGAATTTCCTATAGGTTCATAGGTAAGTGCATGCACATCAATGAATCTACTGCCACTGTTAACTATGTTAGGAGTCAGTATACTCCTGTCACAAGTGATTTTCTAAATTAAAAGAAAAACATTAAGAAATGATGTGTGTGTGTGTATGTATGTATTATATATATATATATATATATATATATATATATATATGTATATGTGTGTGTGTGTGTGTATACATATATATATATATCTGTGTGTGTGTGTGTGTGTGTGTGTGTGTATACATATATATATATATATATATATATATATATATATATATATGTGTGTGTGTGTGTGTGTGTGTGTATACATATATATATATATATATATATATATATATATATATATATATATATATATGTGTGTGTATACATATATATATATATATATATGTGTGTGTGTATACATATATATATATACATACACACACACACACACACACACACACACACACACACACACATATACATCTTATGTGCGCACTTAAGGAGTTTGTACTCTCCTAATGCATCACAAGTGCTCTTCAAAACTTAAAAAAATAATAATATGCACTATTATGTTTTGTGTGTCCGTGTATGTTAAGGGTGGAATTTTGCACTATCACATTTGTTTGTCTGCTTAGTGGCATGGAGAATGGTCTGTGTGACTTGACATGCCAAATTATTATGATATCATATGCAAATGATGCATAACTGACTGACATCCAGATATGACTGTAACATCACTCATGTCAGGATTCACTGACATTCAAGTTTCCAACTTCACATCCTCCAGAAGAGCAGTTTTAAAAACCGGTCCCAGTTTTTGGGTCCTTCACCCCCCCCATTATTTCAGGCATTGTGTAGATTTTGTGTGCTAAGTGCTTGAGAGGTGCGTACTCTGTCTGAAATAAGAACACTCATTACTAATCGGGCATAGACACTCGGGATCCAGACTTCACATTAGCATAAAGAAATTTTCACCTACATACCTCTCAACTGTCCTAATGTTTGCAGAATGTCCAAATATTTGCCTCATATTTTTGGTTCAACCCTCATAAATGTTGGTGGTTTTCTGGTATATCACTGACGACTGAAGTCACTAACTGTAAGTCATTTGAGTTTCAGGCTTCATCCATCCAGAAAATGCATGAAAATGCAAAACCTGTTATTCCAGCAACTTTCTTAATTTATAACAATTAAAATCTGCCCATATTTTTTTGGCTTTTGTCCTGCATTATTTTTGTCTTTCCAGACTTCTTACATTAAGAGGATGAAAGGTATTGTCACCTATGTTTTATTTCTCACTCAACTCAGTTTTCCAGACATTAGAAGTTCTTCAGTCCACAGCTAATAAAGCACAGTAATCAATGGGCCAGATTCAATAAAGCCAACACTAAGTGTACACGATATGTATACAGTAGGCAAATGAAGGTTAAGGGAATCAAACCATGTAGCACAGGAACTATAGCACTCAACTGTAACCTCTCTACCAACTGCCTTTATAAATATATTTGTATTTATACAGACAATTATGTTATCACATAAACATTCCATATATTTGTATACAGATATAGTTCTATGTACAGATGTTTTTGCTTTTCTTTTGCATTATTATAATAACATTATAGATAAAAATTTGCAGTTGCACATATTTTTTCTCATAAATACCTTCACCTGTACAACCTTATTATAGTTTATTTTTATATTTAATATGATCAAAACAAATGAGAAAAAAAATATATACTTACTGCTCTTCTCATCCCTACCTGTTCAACCCAATTTGGCCAGCTGGTGAGGCCTACACTTTCATAGGTCATCGTACCTGTGGCAGCATTATTAGCTAGAGCAGATGATCTCTCAAGGGATGACAGGTGCTCACCCAGCTCCACCAGATGTCTATTTTTTCCATTTACTTCCTCTAACACATAACTGGATCTTATCTAGGTACTAGTCACTAAGAAGGCAGACCATAATCTTGGTCTTTTTAACTGACCAGCTCAGAGACCGACCTTATGCCTTCATGGGTGCTGCCATCATTTGAAGTGCCATAACCAGAATGAAGAAAGTATAAGCAGGGCTGTGGTTCACAAGGTTTAAAACCACTCCCTCTGTGTTGTGACATTATCTTAACAAAACTCAGTTAAACAGCAGGGGAATTAGATCAGGTACTGTTATTACTGAAAGTTTGGTTTAACCAAAAATGCTTTGTAACATACATATTTTTTAAAGGAATACATTCAAATTTCTGTGCCTGCCTCCATTTATACAATAGTTAGGACTTAGCAGACCCAAGTAGGTGTCAGTCTTTGAAGGGGAAGAGGACAGGGTACTGTGTGAACACATGGGATTCGGTCACACAAGTCTACAAGTGCTTCTCTAGAAAGTACTGTAGTCAGTGGGACCAAGCACAAAGGATTACATGCAGGCCATTTCAGTGTTCATCTATAGCTAGCAGAATCTCTCAGTCGATATCTAGATCATGGTCTTAGGTTCATAGGTAGGTACTGGTACTAGGCTATCTGCCTGAAGGCATTTATAAGCCTAGCCAGAATGTGTTGGCTTTCGCCGTCCCCTTAGACTAGTTCCCTGTGCCTCTGTCCAGCAGAGCCATTGAAGTGATTCCCGGGGTAAACTTTGTTTCCCATCCACTCGTCAAGGTTTCTTTTGAAGAGTGTTAGCGAGGAGCTCTGCCTAATGTAGATTGGGATCTTGTTCCAAAGCATGGGAAGTCTCTGGGACATGAATCTTGCAGCACTGACACATCAGTGTCTGTAGGATCACCTACATCAAGTAGATCATGACATCAGACCAATTCACCATCCAGCTCTCATGACAGCCCCACTTCAAAATCATTTCCACTATCACCTAGCTTATCTTTAGGAGATGTGTATGACACATTTGACCATGACTTACTGTGATTCAAGTGTGACATTTCTAATACTTACAGTTTGACCTTCACAAAAAGAAGTGAATGTTTAACTCAAGGGGGAATAAGTTATTCAAAAAAAAAAAAAGATAAAAAGGAGGGGGTCTTAGGACACTTTTCAACTGTATGCATTTCGTTTATGTCATGGTACTGCTTAAAACTTCGTGAGCTGTGGAAAGAAAGGTGTATGTCATTAACATATGACTACAGTGATTAACACCATTAAAGCTCCCTATTGAAAAGTCAGCACTTGAAATGCCAAGAGCTGAAAAGCCAAAAAAAAGGACTGAAAACCCGGAGAAGAGCAAATCTCGAAAATTGCTCTTCTCTTTTAAACTTCTTTTGGGGGAGCCTCACTCCAGAATTCATATATGCTAACTCTCAGATCACCATACCTCGGAGAAAAGGGAATATTCTGACAAATGGCATCTTGAACTTAGTATATGAAAGTCTATTCTTTCAGTCATTCAGTCTCTGCATTTTGGGACTTGCTCTTGACATTTTATTTATTAATTTATCATTATTTATTTGCCCTTTGCTAACCGGGTTAGTCCACTAGGCTGGGGGCCCATTTTCAGTGGACACCCGAGGAGAAAAGCTCCACAAACACATGATAAGAAAGATGATGCCAAAAATTATATATATATATATATATATATATATATATATATATATCATAACAAAACCAAATTACATTGCAAGTTTAAAAACATAAAAAAGGGCGATAAAAAGACATGTGAATATCAACATTAGTGCCGTGTATATAATCATTAAAATTATCGCCAAAACTCCACAAACACATGATAAAAAAGATAATGCCAAAAAACATAATACTCATATATCATAACCATGCCAAGTTACATTGCAAGTTTTAGAACATTAAAAAGGATAAGATAAAGAGACGTGAGTAAATGGTTGTCCTCCATTAATACTGTATCACTGACATTGTTACAGTTGCTAGTTTCCTACAACTTCAAAATAGTAATACAAAAGTTTTCATGGAAACACTAATAAGAAAATTACAGAGTGAAATGAGTATCCTGCCATGTAAACATACATTGCTGCCACTTTTTCCTCACCACTGCACAAATTATATGTTTTGATCTCTGAAGCCACAAATTACAGAGTATAACAAAAATAAATATGATGTGCACTACTTCAAGAGACAATATACTTCAAACTGAGAAAATAGTGCATAATATGAAAAAACACTAACTGAACCATTTGAGGACATTCAGTACATGCATACTTACGTAAACTTCACTAGAATTTATTGTGCAAAACAGTTAAAAATGTGATTATTGCTTATATGATGCCTTACAACATCACTGAACAGGAATCAGTCAGCACTCAAGAATGACTTTTACAAAGTAATATGAGTAACTGTTCTGAAATAATTAGTAATTATTTAAATATGAGAAAGAATGTCAGATGAACAGTGACAGTAGACCATGCACCATACAGCATAGCCAACAGATATCACTGCATGCATCGTACTGGAATGTCATGATCTGTAATATTTGACTAGTTGCTGCCTCTTTGCCTGTGTAGCCGTATGCCATGCATGAACCTGTTGCATGGGGTCCCTTCATAGCTCCCAACCTTCCATCTCCTAATGAGGAACACTGTCTCTCAGAATGTGGAACAAATGGGCAAAATGTGGAACACCTTCTAACAGTTTACTAACAACTTCAACTTGGAAGTTCATAGCATGGTTACAGTGTGCTACTTTATACTTATAAAAAGTTTTTATGATGAGTTAATATGATTCAGTTCTATTTACTATGGACATCAGTTAAAAAAATACCAGACACTGAATGTGTGACAGACCCTTTTGATGTGGACCTTTGAGAAACATGGACATTTTAAGACCCAAAATGAGGAATGTTCCTCATAATGAGGTACACTTGAGAGGTATGTGTCCTTTACTACTGCTGCCTACTGGTCACAATTAGTCATAGTGGGACTGGAACTGGGAGCTACAGTGACAGCATGGGCCACTTCACCACCAGACCAGTGCATGAGTGTTATGCAGAATTCAGCATACAGTAACCATCCTGCACTCAGCAGCTATGCTATACTGAAGGGCATCCCCCAGACTGATTCAGGCACCTAAAGCAACTCTTTTAGAAGCCAAAGACCCTCTTGATGATAATACTGGTGATACAAGGCTGTGTTGTAGGACTCACTTGGAGTTCTCACTGGTGTCATGAGCCATGGCTCCAGTGGATACCCAGCATCACCTGAAAGACAAAAAAAAAACAAGAGAGGTAGAGAGAGAGAATGAAAAGGGGGTGGTAGTCAAAACAAATAAAAATTGATTTATTATTCAGCAATACATTTTAACATGAATAACTACATAAATACAATAAAAAAATATATATATTTTCCACTTACCAACAAGATGACCACTGGGCACCCTACCATGCAGGAATAGGAGGTTGAGTGAGCAATTGTGCCAGATATAGGAATCATGTGCATTGGCAGGATGCTGGGCAGAGACATTGGTGATGCACCCCCATTCACCACACACTACCTAGCAACTGATGGAATACCAGCGCTTCCTATTGCAGTAGCACTCACCCCATGGACCAGAAGGCATCCTAATTGCAACAAGGGTGCAATCTTCTGCACCGAGTACCTCAGGGAATTGTGTCACCCCATAAAAGTTACACAAGGCCCTGGCTCAGTACCAAAGTGACACCAAAAAATAGATGTACTGATCCACATGTACCAATAGTACATCCAAGAACTGACAGTACCACAGCTGGGAAATTTATTACAAAAATAAAGAAAGAATCAAAACAAAGTAACAAAGAATAAATCCTTACAAAACAGAGGTAAGCGCTTTCAGGGATCTACCCCTTCATCAGTCAACAGTTAAAAATCCCATAATTAATTAAATACTGGAGGTTAGTCACATAATATTTCAAAATTTCAGTTGTACCCAATAAGGACATAACAATTAGTGCATCAGTACATATTAGCACAGTTATGCAATTAAAGAGACCATACACTAAAGAAATTATAGCTAAGATGAATAAGAAATGTGTATAACCTTGTATGGTGTATAACTATATATAATAAAAACCTGATAATCCTAGCAACAACACTATATATCCATATATATGAAAAATATATATAAATATACAATACCAGTGCATCCAGCTTATATAGATACATACATTAAAAAAATGTATGTGAAATATAAAATTCTAATATATATATATATAGAAATAAATAATCAGACAATCTAAAATACAATGTATAAAATATATAGAAAATGTATTGTAACATATTAAAAATCTAAAAATTCAAGAGAATCAATGTTTCAAAGGTCGAGCTTTTAAAAAAGATTTAAGTGACACCATTTAATTCAACCCTGGGGCTTGTCTGCATTAAATCTAATAATCCATCTCTGCTCAGCAGCTTCTGTGTCATTAGATAAATTACCCCACCTTAATTTCTCAGACAATATTTGTAAAACCAGAAATTTAAAAATATGTTCAGGTCCTGTATTCATGTTGTGCATAGCAATCGCACTATTCTCCTTACAGTTCCTAATATCCCTATAATGTTCCAGGATCCTGTCCTTTAGGCATCTATTGGTCTTACCTATGTAGAAGCTGTAGCATACTACACAGTAGGCAAAGTAGACCACGTTTGATGTGGAACTATCAGCGTAGAGATTACTGCTATGACTGAATTTCTTCGAGGGATGTGTAAAAGTCCTGCTATTGTGTATGTGTTTACATGCTCCACAATTTCTACACATGTATGTGCCCAATCTATCTGATCGCGGCATTACTATAACATAGTTCATTTCTCAATGTTCTATTGTTCCTAAAAGTAAAACTTGGCTTAGTACCAATTATACCCTGTAGGTTGTCAATCGTGGATAGAATACCCCAATTTTTGGTTACTACATCACATACTACACTTATGTTGCTTGCAAAAATGAATGGCATCCTAAGTGTGTTATCTGTGTCTGTATGTATATGCCTTACCTCATCACGATCATTGACTTGCCCAGTTGCTTGAGTTGTAGTGTGCATATCATAAAAGGGTCTATATCTACCCGCCCTATTGCTCCAACCATCTAGAATGCAGCAGTCTATAGTTCTAGCATCATAGCCCCTGTTTAAAAAGTCAGATTTAAGTTGGTCCAGGGCTATTTGTAGTTCATCATCATCATTAAACAGTCTCATAATCCTGTATACTTGGCCTTTGATGATGTTGACCTTGGTGTGGTTTGGGTGCATACTGGTGTTATGTAGGAACGTGTTTTTTCTAACATGTTTCCTAAACAAACCAGTTCTAATCTGGTTTAATTCATCTTTTCTTACTTTGACGTTAAGAAAGTCAATTTCAGTCATGGAATATTGAGAGGCAAATCTAAGAAATTGAGTGGTATTATTGAGGTAACTGAAAAATGCATTTAGCTCTACCTCTGTACCATTCCACAGCAAAAAAATATCATCCACAAACCTGACATACCACTTGATATACCTGCCATATGTACTATTGGTTAACACATGTCTGCGTTCCTATTGAACCAAGGAAAGGTTGGTGTAGCTATTCACACATGCTGTGCCCATAGCCACACAAACCTTCTGTAAGTATTTCTGTTGTTGAAATAAGAAAACATTATTGGTAAGTACTATATCCAACAAAGCACAAATGAGGTCACATTTGTTCTTGTTATAGTCTACACTGTGAAGTAATTCCCTTATGGTCTCTATTCCCCATTCATTCGGAATCACCGTGATTAATGATTCTATATCCATTGTTACCAAGAAACAACAATGGTTGGTATCTATATTCATCCATTTCATCCTAAGAGTTTCAAGAAAAACCTTAGAATCTCTTAGCACAGTCTCACAATTAGATAGGAGTGGATGTAGATTCTTCTCAATAAAAATAGATAGAGGTTCAGTAACCCATCCTTTACCCGAGACTATGGGACGTATGGGTGGAACTGACAAATGCTTATGTATCTTAGGTAAGCCATAAATCTCAGGTATAGTGGGATTACTGACCGAAAAGTATTCAAACAGTTCCTCATTAATCATACCAGTAATTAACAAATCAAACATCAAAAAAGATACTTTATCAATAACACTTCTTACAGCATTGTTAGATATATTCTGATATGTGGAGTCATCATCTAATAATTGTAACATTTGTTAAACATATAGCTGTTTATCCATCACCACTATTCCCCCTCCCTTGTCTGCCAGTCTTATTTCAATAGAATGCATGTGTTTTAAATCAATCATAGCATGATATTCATCTTTGCTCAAATTATAGAAAGTATTAGAGCTGCAATTTTTGCTCACATCCAACTTCTCTCTTAGTTCTCAGTCACAGACGTCAAGGAATGTTTCAATAACTGCATTACATGGTGGAATAAACGTACTCGGTTTTTAAAATAAATTGCTGGTCATATGAGGGCTGTTGCCAAACAAAGTTTTAAGTGTTAAAGTCCGGCCAAAACGACTAAGGTCTTTTATTACATCAGTTAAATCAGCTTTCTTTGCTGGAACAAAACTGAGCCCTTTATTTAAAAGTCTCACCTGGTTTTCAGTCAATGGGTGTGACGAAATGTTAAATATCAAACTTTCCTCAACCTCTTTCTGTCCTGTCCCTCTGCACTCAGTGGTCTCCTCTGACTGCGATATGTCGGCTGTCCTCTTATTGGCAGGGGTTCCTGTGGTAAAAAACGATCCATGTTGTTCACTGGGTTAAGGTCATTAGATAAACTGTTAGAAGGTAGCTGAATGTTTCTAGTTTCTTTGGGTTTTACCACCGGTGCTCTTCCTTTTGTTTCTTTTCACTTTTCACTGACAGTTTTGTGCTTAGAGAGAGGATATTTACTTTTATTTGCATTTCTCTACTAGTCTGGGAGTGGTGAAGAAAATCTTTACATGGACTATAGCAGTGCATCCAGCTTATACATATATATATATATATATATATATATATATATATATATATATATATATATTTATATGGATATATAGTGTTGTTGCTAGGATTATCAGGTTTTTATTATATATGGTTATACACCATACAAGGTTATACACATTTCTTATTCATCTTAGCTATAATTTCTTTAGTGTATGGTCTCTTTAATTGCATAACTGTGCTAATATGAACTGATGCACTAATTGTTATGTCCTTATTGGGTACAACTGAAATTTTGAAACATCATGTGACTAACCTCCAGTATTTAATGAATTATGGGATTTTTAACTGTTGTCTGATGAAGGGGTAGGTCCCTGAAAGCGCTTACCACTGTTTTGTAAGGATTTATTCTTTGTAACTTTGTTTTGATTCTTTCTTTATTTTGTAATAAATTTCCCAGCTGTGGTACTGTCAGTGCTCTTACTTTTGTTGCTTTTCACTTTTCACTGACAGTTTTGTGCTTAGAGAGAGGATATTTACTTTTATTTCTACTTATTTTGCCTCTCTAAAGCAACATGGCAGAAGGAAATGTTTCTACCATTGCAACTGAGCTGAACAGCGATGCAAATATGGTTAATGGCTCCAAAACTTATCCTGCAGAACGCTTGAATGGACTACTAACAACAGATGTGAATCCCTTATTGAACATAGGGCTGAAAACAACGGATACAGGATATGTTGACAACTCTGAACAGCTAAACAATTTTAATACCATCTATAGAGACCTGGAAAATAAATTGTATAAATTTAAACGGCTCCAGTGGCAATGCTTCCACTTGGAAGCATGTTTACAACAGAATCTTGTCCCTAGAGGGCTACGCGTATTGACCATGCCAACCTATGGTCAAACATATCCAGAACTTCTTAGGCGTTGGCAAATCATAAACTTAGAGTGCAGTTCCAAATACCTGCATCTACTGATAGACTTTTTCCATCCACAAGAGGACGAGCTAGCTAAAGACATCAATATTGTCTATGGAAGCATTATAGATAGCTATTCTACACAAATAGTAGGTACAAAGCTGGATACTTTACATGAAAATATATTAAACTATGAGAAAAGACTTGCTGCAGTTAAAACCCATAAATTGCAAAGGGATTTTAATGATTTCCAGCATGGGAATGTATTCTCTTGGGTGAGGGAACACCTTCCCAAGAGCCAGACCAGACAGACAGCTCGGGGATCCAATCAACAGCTCCACAGAGGCAGCGCCATGACGACGTTAATTTGAATGAAGGAATAGGTGACACACCCGCTCCAACTGAGTCTGAGCAAGCAATAAGCAGTGAAGCAACTACCAGCTTTGCTGGTGTTGTAAAAAACAGTGTAAAGCCAGTTTTTGGTTCTAAAGTGCATACACTACAACCTGATAGCAGCGATGCTCCGGTGGTTAAACCCAAAGAAATGAGAAACATTCAGCTACCTTCTAACAGTTTATCTAATGACCTTAACATAGTGAACAACATGGATATTTTTTTACCACAGGAACCCCTGCCAATAAGAGGACAGCCGACATATCGCAGTCAGAGGAGACCACTGAGTGCAGAGGGACAGGACAGAAAGAGGTTGAGGAAAGTTTTATTTTTAACATTTTGTCACACCCATTGACTGAAAACCAGGTGAGACTTTTAAATAAAGGGCTCAGTTTTGTTCCAGCAAAGAAAGCTGATTTAACTGATGTAATAAAAGACCTTAGACTTTTTGGCTGGACTTTAACACTTAAAACTTTGTTTGGCAACAGCCCTCATATGACCAGCAATTTATTTAAAAAACCGAGTACGTTTATTCCACCATGTAATGCAGTTATTGAAACATTCCTTGACGTCTGTGACCAAGAACTAAGAGAGAAGTTGGATGTGAGCAAAAATTGCAGCTCTAATACTTTCTATAATTTGAGCAAAGATGAATATCATGCTATGATTGATTTAAAACACATGCATTCTATTGAAATAAGACCGGCAGACAAGGGAGGGGGAATAGTGGTGATGGATAAACAGCTATATGTTGAACAAATGTTACGATTATTAGATGATGACTCCACATATCAGAATATATCTAACAATGCTGTAAGAAGTGTTATTGATAAAGTATCTTTTTTGATGTTTGATTTGTTAATTACTGGTATGATTAAGGAGGAACTGTTTGAATACTTTTCGGTCAGTAATCCTACTCTACCTGAGATTTATGGCTTACCTAAGATACATAAGCATTTGTCAGTTCCACCCATGCGTCCCTTAGTCTCGGGTAAAGGATGGGTTACTGAACCTCTATCTATTTTTATTGAGAAGACTCTACATCCACTCCTATCTAATTGTGAGACTGTGTTAAGAGATTCTAAGGTTTTTCTTGAAACGTTTAGGATGAAATGGATGAATATAGATACCAACCATTGTTGTTTCTTGGTAACAATGGATATAGAATCATTATTCACGGTGATTTCGAATGAATGGGGAATAGAGACCATAAGGGATCTACTTCACAGTGTAGACTATAACAAGAACAAATGTGACCTCATTTGTGCTTTGTTGGATATAGTACTTACCAATAATGTTTTCTTATTTCAACAACAGAAATACTTACAGAAGGTTGGTGTGGCTATGGGCACCAGCCTGTGCGAATAGCTACACCAACCTTTCCTTGGTTCAATGGGAACGCACACATGTGTTAACCAATAATACATATGGCAGGTATATCAAGTGGTATGTCAGGTTTGTGGATGATATTTTTTTGCTGTGGAATGGTACAGTGGTAGAGCTAAATGCATTTTTCAGTTACCTCAATAATACCACTCAAGTTCTTAGATTTACCTCTCAATATTCCATGACTGAAATTGACTTTCTTGACGTCAAAGTAAGAAAAGATGAATTAAACCAGATTAGAACTGGTTTGTTTAGGAAACATGTTAGAAAAAATATGTTCCTACATAACACCAGTATGCACCCGAACCACACCAAGGTCAACATCATCAAAGACCAAGTATACAGGATTATGGGACTGTTTAATGATGATGATGAACTACAAATAGCCCTGGACCAACTTAAATCTGACTTTTTAAACAGGGGCTATGAGGCTAGAACTATCGATAGGTGTATTCTAGATGGTTGGAGCAACAGGGCGGGTAGATGTAGACCCTATTATGACACGCACACTACAACTCGAGCAAGTGGGCAAGTCAATGATCGTGATGAGGTAAGGCATATACATACAGACACAGATAACACACTTAGGAAGCCACTCACTTTTGCAAGCAACATAAGTGTAGTATGTGATGTAGTAACCAAAAATTGGGATATTCTATCCACGACTGACAACCTACAGGATATAATTGGTACTAAGCCAAGTTTCACTTTTAGGAACAATAGAACATTGAGAAATGAACTATGATGTTCTTCGTTTTCCATTGCTGCAGTCCTTACTATTGGGGTATAGTCCGCATCCAGTCGGCCCGAATACCAGAGTATAAAGGCCGATTGCCGGGCGAAGCGCGTCAGACTGAATCGTCATGTACTACTACCGCGCGTGATATCATGCCATATCCTTCCGTTACGGCCAGTTTTGTCCGCAGATTGGCAGCAGCAGCAGGCTTTCCGTTGGGAGTTTCGGGCGAATTCAGAAACCGGAGTCAGACGTTATCAAGCTTTTGTTTTTACTCTTGCGCTTGATTTGTTTGTTTTTCTTGCCTAGTGAATAAAACCGAATAACTGTATTTAACTGATAAACAATATTTGCACCCATACACCACACATTGTGGGCCTGAGCACGACGTTGTTTGTTGCCGCTCTTGTGCTAGGTTTAACAAGCGCGCAATATTAAGGAGGTTAGAGACTGTGCCAGATTGGTGTTTGGGAAGCGAAAAAATTATAAAATGCCCTGCGACGGATGCTCCGGCAAGCGCCAAGGCAAGCAGCAAAAAGCAAAGTTGATGAACCATGAACCCGACGGCGGTTCTCCGTCGGATCTTTAGATAGCTCCAGAGGTTGAGCCAGGAGTTTCAGGGGAGCTTTCAGGAGTTATGGAGCAGAAACTTTAACTTTTACTCACCAGGACTCAGGCAGGAGGCAGGCTGAGGGCTTCTAGGTCTCGGTATTCTCTCTTCCTCTAGTAGTTAGAGCCTCTCTCTCCTTAGCTCCTCCTTCTAGAGCCAAAACCTTCAAAGCTTCAGTTCAGTAGCTCTCTTCAGGGCTTCTTCTCCTGTACCTAAGGGGAAACATATGGTTCTATGGGCCCTCTGATATAAGAGGCCTAGTGGAACCAGAGTTTGACAGTTTTGAACAGGGTTCAGGGGCTCTGAGTCTTTCTGGAAAGATTTGCTGGAGTATCCTCATTATTCTGATTCTGATGTGGATGATGCACCACTCCTTGAAGCCTCCTCCCCTGATTTTCTTTTTCAGAGACTCTGAGGGAGGGTGCCCAAGCTCATAAGTATTTGTTTAAGAGAGTCCTAGGTGGACCCAGAAGAAGTTTTTCAGGGGCCCAAAAGGTGTTAAGTTAAAAATCTGTTCCCACTGACAAAGAGGCAAGGAGTAGATAGGTGCCATGAGGGCGTTGAAATGTCAGCTCTTCACACTGAAATATCAAAATTATCTCCATGATTCCCAGTCTAGGGGTAGGTCTAGACGTGTAGGGGCATCATGTGCCTATCAGGCTCTGCGCCCAAGTATTCAGACCTTCTACAGCATCTGGAATATCTTATAGCAGTGCTAAGATGCCTACAGTCTAGTACCCTCTCAAGACATGTGCTTTCTGGGTGTGAGACTGAATACAAAAGAGTCTATCACTTTACTTCCATCAGCTATCTCATCAGTCCGTGCTGACTGCAGAGACAGTCCTTCGGAGCTCATCTAAATGGAAAGTGGATACAAGACAAGTGGCCTGCCAGACTACAGCATCTACATATCAACATGAAGGAGATGTTAGCAGTCCAGTTCGCATTGCTGGCTTTCAAGGAGTTACTTCTTCCAGGGCAGGTGTTGATTCTAACAGACAACACAACTGTCAAGCGATGATTTTATGGGAGACTGCGCTCCTTTGCACCTAACTCTTCAGGCAAGGTTTCTGCCTAGCAGATGTGTTAAGCAGACAAATCATGGATAAGTGGATGCTTTGTCTTTCAGTTGGACAAACCTTCATGTGTATGCCTTTCCACCTCTGCCTCTTCTTCCAAAGGTACTGTTAAAGGTCAGACAGGACAGGCCAAGGATGATTTTGATAGCTCCAGATTGGCCTTGAGATTTCTGAGCCTAATTTGAGTATGGCTCTTCAATATCTTACTGAGTTACTGGACAAGGGTCTGTCCTTCTCTTCCATTAAGATTCATGCTGCAGCAATCTCAGCTCACTATGATTGTGACCCACCATTGTTTTCACATCCTTTGTTCAAGCAGTTTCTTAGAGGGCAAAAATATAAGACCCCCCGAGAGAGCTCCTACCTGCTTGGATCTCTATTTTGTGTTGGTGAAATATTTGTCATGGAAGACTGCTTTTTGTTTTTGATTTTCCATAAGGATAGGGTATCATTACTAATCCTTCCTTTATGCCTAAGGTGGTTTCTAGTGTGGCTTTAAACCAAACTATTCAAATAAAGGAAAAGATTTTGCATACTTTAGATGTACACAGGCAATTGCGTGCTATTTTAAGCAGGACTAAGGATTTTAGGCAGTCTCAGCAGTTGTTTGTTTCTTTTGCTTTGAGTTCAAGGGCAAGCCTGTGTCAAAACAAACTATTTCTAGGTGGATTGGCTTTTGCATTGCATTTTGTTATTCCCATCATGGCAAGGAGGTTCCAGCTAACAGCATTTCTACGGGGTGGGCTATAAGATATTTTGGAAGCAGCTACTTGGAGTTCAGTGCATACTTTCTCTGCATGTTGTCAGCTCCTGCTTCTTTATGATTTGCCAGCCTAGGACTGCAGCAATGGAAAACGAAGAACATAGTACAGTTTTGTACCTACCATAAATGTAGATGTTCGAGATTCCCTTCCATGCTGCAGTCCCTACTCCCCTCTCCCTCTGTGTCTAGGGGTGGTTGTGTAGGTGAGTTTACCTGCTTCTATTTTGTATATATTGTTCATGTTTTGGTACAGGTATTTTGGGCCTTGTCTTTTAGGGTCTTCTGACATCTGGGGCAAGAAAAGACTGAGGATATGACGCGGGTCATGCGTCGCATTAGTACTGCGACGCTGTCGGTCAGTCTAATGCCCCCTGACCGACGCTCTCTGGTATCTCTGGTCGCCGGCCCGACGCGGACTATACCCCAATAGTAAGGACTGCAGCAATGGAATCCTCGAACATCTACATTTATGGTAGGTACAAAACTGTACTTTATAGTAATGCCGCAACCAATACTGTCAGTAGATCAGATAGATTGGGCACATACATGTGTAGAAATTGTGGAGCAAGTAAACACATACACAATGGCAGGACTTTTACACATCCCTTGAAGAAATTCAGTCATAGCAGTAATCTCTACGCTGATTGTTCCACATCAAATGTGGTCTACTTTGCCTACTGTGTAGTATGCTACAGCTTCTACATAGGTAAGACCAATAGATGCCTAAAGGACAGGATCCTGGAACATTATAGGGATATTAGGAACTGTAAGGAGAATAGTGCGATTGCTATGCACAACATGAATACAGGACCTGAACATATTTTTAAATTTCTGGTTTTACAAATATTGTCTGAGAAATTAAGGTGGGGTAATTTATCTAATGACACAGAAGCTGCTGAGCAGAGATGGATTATTAGATTTAATGCAGACAAGCCCCAGGGTTGAATCAAATGGTGTCACTTAAACCTTTTTTAAAAGCTCGACCTTTGAAACATTGATTCTCTTGAATTTTTAGATTTTTAATATGTTACAATACATTTTCTATATATTTTATACATTGTATTTTAGATTGTCTGATTATTTATTTCTATATATATAGTATCATTCTATATTTCACATAAAAATGTTTAATGTATGTATCTATATAAGCTGGATGCACTGGTATTGTATATTTATGTATATTTTTTATATATGTATGTATGTATGTATATATATATATATATATATATATATATATATATATATATATGGATATATAGTGTTGTTGCTAGGATTATCAGGTTTTTATTATATATAGCTATACACCATACAAGGTTATACACATTTATTATGTATCTTAGCTATAATTTCTTTAGTGTATGGTCTCTTTAATTGCATAATTGTGCTAATATGTACTGATGCACTAATTGTTATGTCCTTATTGGGTACAACTGAAATTTTGAAACATCATGTGGCTAACCTCCAGTATTTACTGAATTATGGGATTTTTAACTGTTGTCTGATGAAGGGGTAGATCCCTGAAAGCGCTTACTACTGTTTTGTAAGGATTTATTCTTTGTAACTTTGTTTTGATTCTTTCTTTATTTTTGTAATAAATTTCCCGGCTGTGGTACTGTCAGTGCTCTTACTTTTGTTGCTTTTCACTTTTCACTGACAGTTTTGTGCTTAGAGAGAGGATATTTACTTTTATTTTTACATCCAAGAACTGCTGCAGTTTACTTAAGGCAGAAGCCTATGAAATACCTAACTTGTCCAAAGTCTGCTTCTGGAAGGCCCTCTGTGGCAAGTATAGTAAAAGCAATACATACCTTAGTATCCACAGGAAAAGAAAGTCCACGCATTCCACCAGTACCCCTGTGGAGGTCATATATACTCACTAAGACCCTTATAATATACATACCTCTCAACCTGTTAGAGCAAGAAATCTGGGCAAATCCACAAATAATGGGGGGGGGGAGCAAAGGCCCAAAAATAAGGACACTTTTTAAATATTGCTCTAACAAACCTAGAAGGTTGATATAATAACAGGTTTTGGATTAGAAAAGTCTGAAACTCACTTGCCTGCCATTATTTTCTAACTTCAGTCCTCAATGATTTGCCAGTGATTTGCCAGAAAAACAATTTTATGAGAAACAGACCAAAAACATGATGCAAAAATATGGACATTCTGTGAAACTCTGGACAGTTGAGAGGTACGATAATATACCTGGCCACTCTAAACTAATCTAGTATCTGTTGTTTATCAAGTTGTAAAGGGTTATTCTCTGTTTATGTCGCCGCCTTCTTGGACAGTAAATGCTGCTCGGCACAAGTGGTTTTATCTCAGGTAAGACAAGCAGCTCACAATGAGAAATAGCAAGGCTAGCAGCAACTGACAACATCTTCATGGACTGCAAAGTAGATAGCATATATGAAACTTCTCTTTAGAAAATGTATGTGTAGACAGCACAGAAAAGTGGAACAATTTCACTATGAATCACAAATAGGTAAGAGAGAGAATGCTTCATTAGCATATGCCATTTTACATCATTCCTCATTTACATCTCATTATGACTTAATTTGCTTAGGCTTATTTGCGGCCATTGTGTGTTAGTGTAAGTGGCCTCTATGAATTGTGGCTTTGCTGCCCTCATTCATGCGTGAATGGGCGTACCTTCGTTGAAGGTTGTGCGTCAGGGCTGGCAACTCAGCACATAAATATCTACTGCCAATCATTAGCGGACCAGAGTTCCGCTGTGGTGACCCCTAACCAAGAAAAGCCGAAAGACACAAAATTCATGGACAGTGCTGATGGTCTTAACACACTTGCGTAATGACTATGGCTACCACCCTTAGTCTTACAAGATGAATAGATTAGAACTCCAATTTCAGATAATCTGGTACATGTACATGCACAGTACAAATGTGCAAATGCTCATGATCATCCATTCTTAGCAATCACCTGATATTATTTCTGGGAATGAATGACAGTTACTGGCTATGCTGTTAATATGACAGCAGTGTTTGGGACTACTGTATTGCAGTCCCAGACACTACTAACTAAACAGTGCAACTATGAAGTATACACTTTATTCTTGCCAAGTTAGCATTATTTGGTTTAGATCACTAACTGTAGTCATCTGTCATTAATCTTGGGTGGTAACAAGAGCCAGCCTAATAGTCACATTTCATGCATCAAACACCCCCTGTCATTATCCCTGATACCTATCCAGCTAGCTTTTTTTAAATAATTTCTACTTTCTTCTCCTCATTGAATATGTGCAGGATATAAACCAGTCTGTATGCCTGGTACTTCCACAAATTTCAAAGCATTACGACACTGATAGCTTTCATCACCTTCTGCCATAAGATGAATCTTACACCATTCCTCACTTTATGTATTGTCTGGTATTATTGACGCACATTGCTGTCAAGGACGATATCAAGAGTTTATTGAAAAACAAAGCAATGGTAATGTATGTGCATCATTTAACGTTTCTTTCTTTTTTACTTTATGTATTGTGCAACACAAATAAAACAATAAACAGAATGTTCTTGTATGGTATACTTCAGAAAAGAAAAAAAAAACAAAGGGCTGTACTCTTAGATATGATGAGCATATTTACTAAATGTGCCACAGTTTTTATATATTATCCAGTGAATTGTGCCATTGAAAAATAATGCACTTAGTATAGCTCTTTTTACAGATTAGTCTGGGTGATGTCCAAAATTGCCACGGATGACTTTTGACAGTGTTCTGCTGGAGAAATAGACATTTTCAATAAACATCTCCACAAGGCCAGAACAGGAAAGGCATCCCTGCATGTTTATTTCTTAGGACTTACAGTCATCATTACTCAAACTGAAATGTTCATTTCACCCTTTGTATAAAATTCTGTTGTATTCTTCAAAGCTCTTTTGCCACTCATTTTAACAGCAGTCAGGTGAACAATGAGTACATTTCATTCATCATTTCTACAAAGCTTAGACTGAGGCAGGAACATGGTGCATTTGTCCCATTTGATATTAATCAAAACTGCTGTGTTTATTATAAATTCAAGCCAATTTATGGAGTGCTTGAATGATGCAGAAAAAACCCAATACTGATGTTATAGTAATAATCCAGAAAAAAAATCCAACTTCATGAAGTTATATTGTTATTCAGTACTGCTTTCTTAAATCTACTACAGGAACATGCTCCAAACACAACCAAAAGTGTAAAAACAAATCCAGCTCCTTGGCTTTCCAAAGAAACTAAACTCATGAATGGATGAGAGAGCATGGAAAAATTGATATAAATCAAAACTGAATCAAACCACCTAAAATATAAACACCGCAGGAATTGTGCTAAAATGGGATTGCATTTAAAAAAAGAAGCTTTTACACAAAACTACGGACAGAAAATTGTAACAAGAATACTAGTCCATCTACCTACTTAACTGAATAAATTACTTTAAAACAAGGCACCTTTAATCCTTCCACAGGAAAGGCATCAGAGAAAGAGTCTCCTAGATCTGCTAGATCAAGGGATTTTATCAGGGGAAATCCTTTATACTCTGTTTCTTGTTAGTCCTGTCACCCTCTAGGTCACTGGTGGGATATCAGACTTGACTCAAATATTTTGGATTACCTCTGTTTACCTTTACATAAATGTGGTAATTCCACTGATCTCTACAATTACAGGCCCACAGACATTGTCACCTCTGTTCAAAGTACTTGATAAGTGAATCCAGTAACAAGTTCTCTCCATCACCACGGTTATCTACTACATCTTGTAAAACATGGTTTTCTTCCTCATCATAGGACCATTTCAGCCTTCATCAGCTTCATTACCACAGTAAATGAAAGCAGAAAGAAAGGCATGTTAGTATCAACCATATTTTTGGGACTTGTCAAAGGCTTTTAATATAGTCTCACATTCACAACTGTTACATAAACTGTTTTCCCTGGGAGTACATCTACCCTCAATTGCCAGGTTCAAAACTTATTTCTCAGAAAGGCATCAGACAGTGAAATGGCAAAATGACATCTCCTCTTTTATCCCTTTAATCATCGGTGGTCACATGGTTCTATTCTTGGCCCCTTATTTAATATATTCATAAATGACCTGTACACAGTAACCAAACATGCCTCTGTCAACCAGAACACAGATGACGCTACTCTCACCGTCTCTGCCAAAAATGATAACAGACAACCTGCACGAGTATTTGTGTACTGATGTCTGAATATGTGAGTGGGAGTGTAAGGGATGCCTTTGCTAACCTGATACATGGGCTGCTAGGGAGAACATCAGAGATGTTAGCTCTGACAACACTAGTGTGTGATTCAGAGATATGCTACTGAGCCAGTAATTAGGTCTTTCTCAATGTGGCTATAATTCTCTGAATGAGGTTTTGTTGTTATTATGTTAAATTGACCAACCCCTATTGGGCGATTAGATTCAACAGTGAGCATTTTTCTGAATCCTAGGGTATGAAACATACTCTGAAACTATCTCAGAAAATGCAAAATATAAGTATTGAAATTGTTCTACCATTGCAAAATAAACAGTGAAACTCAAAGCACAAAAAGAAAACCTACAAAAAATATCTTACTTGAAAATATTGAGGAATGCTCTCTGATACCTGAACAACTAGAGCTGAGTCATGGAAAACTCAGGACTGAAAATGTGCACAAAGGTGGCATCACAGTGATAGATGATGACTACTAATGGTACATTTAACTCTGCTGAGAATTGTCAGAGGCTCTATCTGCCGAAAGCAATTTGTTTTATGCTTTCTTTTTCACTTTTTGATTTAAATGCCTGTATCTCCAAAATAATTCAGTGTCTGTTCTTTCAGGGAATGTTACCGACATAAATATTTATAAAATAGTGTTGGACTGATTCTTATTCTTAAAGAAGGCAAAAGTACAGCTGCACCTTGAATTTTAATGAAGAACATTTTTAACCTTATTTTTTTATGTCTCAGCTTATATAAATAATAAAAAGATCAGTTTTATACCAAAACACTCCTGAAATCACATCAACATTATATGATCAAATTATGTTTGATAGCTTTTATTTATTTTAGCCTGATGAGAACTGAAAGTTATGGATTTGTTTTCGGATAATTGTTTTGTAAAAGTTTCACTCTGTAAACTTACAAAGGTCATTCTGGCTCAAATTCTGCCCTAACATCAAATGACGTCTGACCCAATGAGAACTTGATATGTATTTATTTTACAGATTAGTTTTACTTTGTCATTTGTGCACAGGTCAAATAGCCCCAAGTGAAAAGTAGGCATAGTAACAGACTGTAAAAAAAATACTCTGAAAAGCTGGATTTACTAACTGTATATAAATATGTTCCATAATCCAGAAGGCATAATTTCAGTTTAAAGGACTTACTCTGGTGTAAGGCATATATATATATATATATATATATATATGGATCTACTACTTTTAATCGACAGCACATTTGATCGAAACTCATTTGATCGACAGGACATTTGATCGAAAACCAGTATTCATGGCAATTAACAGGGATTTGTCCCCCTCCCCAAAGTCGTGCGACCCTGGAGTTGATATATAAAGGTAGGGGTGGGGGGGTAGAGCCCCCCACATTGAGGGGTGTGGGGGGTGAAGCCCCCCACCTATTTTCATTTAAAATATATACATTTTCTTTTATTTTCTTCTTTTAAAGGAAATTAGGTGGGGGGCTTCACCCCACACACCCCCCAATGTGGGGGGCTGTGCCCCCCCTACCTTTATATATCAGCTCCAGGGTTGCACGACTTTGGGAAGGGGGACAAATCACTGTTAATTGCCATGAATACTGGTTTTCGATCAAATGTGCTGTCGATCAAAAGTAGTAGATCCGTATATATATATATATATATATATATATATATATATATATATATATATATGTGTGTGTGTGTGTGTGTGTGTGTATATATATATATATATATATATATATATATATATATATATATATAATGTAAAAAATGTATAGGAGGCACCAGACCAAGGCAGGTGAAAATAAAGTTCAAATTTAATCCACAAACAAGATACAGACAATGGCGAGCGCTTTCGTAGCCAGAACTACTTCATCAGACAGCTAAAATCATTGCTCATTCATATTTAAAAGTTGCCAACAACCGATCAGAATCAGAGTTCAATTAAAACAATACAAAATTATTAAGCTGTGAATTAAAAACAATAAATTAATTATACTTTATTTACCAAATCTAGTCTGTGATTCTAGAATGAACCTATAAAATATATATTTAAAATTACATTAGAAAAAATTTTATCTGCATAATGGTTTGTGAATAAGTACAGGTTTAATAGAAACATTATCATTCAGGCCTCTGCCCATATTAGCCCTCATCCTAATGATCCATTCAAGTTCCTTATTCTCTACCAGGTTCTTTATAGGACCACCTCTACAACCTATTTTAACTTTCTTTACTACCATGAATTTAAATGTGTGTGTTGTATCTGATGTCATAATGTGTCTTGCTAGGGCATTAGTTTCTGCCCTCCTATGTATATCATAAACATGCTCCCTGATCCTATCACGAAACCTCCGTGTAGTCATACCTATATAGAATGAACAACATATATTACAGTGAGCTAAATGTACAATATTTGTGGTATTACAATTAGCTGAGAGTTTAAAATAAATAGTCTTCCTTGAATCTGGGTGTTCAAAATGTCCCTTCTCATCAATATATGTACAATGGTTACAAGAGTTACAGGGAAAGGTTCCATGATTGTGTGTTGGGGATTCAATGTTAAACTCATGGCCATATCTAGGTCCACATAAAAGCCTCTTAAAGGATTTCTTATTTTTATATGCATATCTGGGGGTATCTCCTACCAGTGTTTTTACCCTGTCATCTGACTGAAGTATATTCCAGTTTCTGGAATAAACTTCCTGTAGCAACCTAATGTTACTTGCATATGTAACTGAAATCCTCAGGGGATTCGTTTGTGCAGCTTTTTGTTCATGTACCTGGTTCGGACTAGAAAAATAAGGTTTTCCTTTGCTATTCCTAATGGAGTGTGTATTGGAGGTGATAGACTTGATTTCTTTTTTCCTATACCCTCTCTCATAAAATCTCCCTTCTAGTTGGTGCAGTTCACTTACAAATTTCTCATCTTTGGCTGTCAATCTAGATGTCCTTACTACTTGCCCTTTTATCACATTTTTAAACACATGCTGGGGATGCATACTCTGTCTATGTACATATGTGTTTCTATAACATTCTTTATGAAATATCTCAGTATAAAATTCACCTGTGCTTGCCCTAATAATACTGACATCTAGAAATTCAATACATGTATTTGAACTATGAGTTGTAAACCTCAAGAAATGTGTGCTATTATTTATATCCCTCAGGGAGTGTTGTAGGGTCGATGCACCTCCTTCCCATAATAGGAAGAGGTCATCTACAAACCTTCAATAAAAAATTATTTTCTCAGACCATGCTCCTGCGAGAATATTTTGTGATTCCCATTTAGCCATAACCAGGTTGGCGTAGCTATTAGCACAAGAAGTGCTCATAGCCATGCCACCTTTTTGTCTGTAAATGTTATGTTCAAACATAAACACATTATTCTCCAGTATGGTTTCCACCAAAAGGCAGAGGAGATCTACCGTTCTAAAGTCATACATTCCATCTTCCTTTAAATATTGATGTAAAAACTCCAGTCCTAACATATTAGGGATTACAGTAAAGAGGGACTGCACACCCAAGGCAACCATTAAGCATTCCATTGTTGGTGGAAAATTATTAATGAATGCATGTAGCTCTACTAAGAATTGTTTAGTGTCTCTAAGGATATAGTTGTTCCTTGCCAGTACAGGTTTCAGGCGGTGTTCTACATATATTGATAGTGGCTCTGTACACCACCCTTGTCCTGCCACTATCGGTCTCATGGGTGGATTGAAGGCATGTTTATGTATCTTGGGTAATCCCTGTATCACTGGTGTGATAGGATCATCCACAATTAAATAGTTATATAGGTCCATAGTAATCTGACCACATTGCATACATTCAAATAGATCATTGCGCATTCTGCAAATACATTTTTCAACTTCTACATGATCTATCTTTTCATAGACTCCTTCATCACTTAGCATACTGTACATCACATCCCTATAAAAACATAGTCCATAACTAACAATGGTCCCCCTTTGTCAGCTGGCCTAAAACAAATATTCTTATCCTTATATAAAACTTCAAGTGCTTCCCTTTCATCTTTCCCCATATTAATAAAGCACTTAGTGTGTTCCCTATTACCATACATGGAGTATATATCATTAATACATGCTCTTTCAAATGTTTCAATTGCACCCATAGTAATGGGCATATAACCACTAGCCTTCTTAAACAAATTAGAGTCCTTATCACTTACATTAACATTTTAAAACTGCATTTTCAACATTAAATTCCTAGTGAAAGTTTTTAATTCAATAATGTTTTCAGTTAGCATCATACGACTGGCCGGTATAAAACTCATAACTTTATTTAGAACAGTCTCTTCCACTTCATTCAATTTACAGTTAGAAATGTTCCATATCAAAGTCCGTTTTTGGTTTGCCACATTTTCTTTATTGTTAGAGCATTCTCTTCTTCCATGGAGGCCTTTCTCTTCAGGTGTCCTCTACACTGGTTCCACTGGTAAAAATTTGGTGTGTGTATTGGGTACGGTAGAATTATTCATTCTAAATCTTCGCTAGGTTGTTGGTTAATAACTCTACTGCTGTTTACAAAATGAATAGTTTCTTTTCTGCGTGCTCCGTTCCCAGCAAGGGGTGTGGTTTCAGTATGTGAGCCAGTTAATCTAGAACGGCCAATCTGACTTGTGAGAATAACTTCCTGATTCCTCATCCCTTGTGCTACATTATTATTTAAGGTGGTATCACTGGTATTAACAGACTAGTCAGTTATTCCATTTTTTATAGAACGCCCATTCATATGAACTCCTAAAAAGATGGCAAATGCTCAGTTTGCAGTTGAGTATTGACTATATGACATTAATAAATGAGTTATTTTTGCCTGAAGAGAACTCCTTAGCCACTGACATTAACAATATGACTAATATGCTTGTGGATTCCTGTACAGATGAGATCTGTGTTCAACACCTTGATGATGTCCTTCTAAATGTCTCTTTATATGAAAGGAGACTGGCGAAGGAGAAAACAAAGAAATTGCACAGAGATTTCTCCGATTTCCAAGCTGGGAACGACTTCTCTTGGCCAAGGGTGACTCGACCAATAGGAATACAGGAAAACGCTTTAGAGACGGGACAAAGAGCATTTCCTCCTGATTCAACTGTAAATAGTAGCCTGAGAGCTGGTGCACGCCCTTCACAACTAATTGAAGCAGGCAGCAGCTTTTTTGGCTTCGGAACAGTGGAAACCCCCCCTCCATCTGATGTAGCTGCTATTAATAATCGTCAACAAGAAGGTAAAGTTAACATTGATCATTTTAAACATAATGTCTGTTCAACTAAGTCTACTGAAATGCCATTAGTACCTGGCATTGTAGAGATAGATACTGAAGTTGATGTTCTCACTTCTGAACAGTGTATGCCTTCACCTTCTGCTTTTAACGATGCAGACGTTTCTCTTAACAATAGTTTAAACAAAAATAGCACTTGTGACAGTAATGCTGCAGCAGTATTTTCATATGACACTGACAATGACTTTACTGCTCAAAATGCTGTTAATGTGCAAAGTGCTCAGAACTCAGCTAATGATTTTAATATTGAAATAATTACACCGAAACAAACTGCTAATGAACCTGTAGTTAAACCTAAAATGTTTCCTTTCAACAACAGTAATTCTGTGAACATAGGGTCAAAAGACAAAAAGAATGCTGAATGTCTACATAAGTCAGCAGTTTTTTTTGAACAAGGTTCTGCCTATAAGGCAGGATGTACACAAGAGCAGGTCCAAAAGTCGCAGGAGACGAGGAAGGATAGAATCCAACCCCACATCTCAGAGCAGAGGCCCAAACACATGGGCTCGCAGATAAATAACTTTGTCTTTAACCTATCTTCTGTTGCTCTCACCAAAGAGGAACTGTCAGTCCTGAATAAAGGACTATCCTTCATACCAGCTTGTAGCATGAATTTAGTTGATATCATCCTAGACATTAATTTGTTTGCCAGGAATACAATGTTGAAAGTTATCTATGACGATAATAATGGGAATAATGTTGACAGATGCATTTTTAAGAAACCAAGTTGCTTTGTTCCTAATAATTCCTCTGCTATGAATGCCTTTGTAAAAATGTGTGAAGATGACCTTAGGAAAATGGCTACTTTGAAATCTAGTATTAATTTTTACAATTTGACTATTAAAGAGAATGAAGCTCTACGAACACTAATTAATACAGAATATTTAGTTATTAGACCTGCAGACAAGGGGGGTAGAATTGTTGTGTTTGATACTGAAAATTATATGGATAGGATGTTTAGCATGCTTCATGATGAAAAAGTGTATATCATATTACAGAAATTTCAGGTTAATAGTATTATCAACAGACTGAATTTCTATTTATATGATTTGCTCATGACTAACCAAATAGACTACAATCTTTTCAACTATTTTAGTGTAGAACATCCGACTATACCAACAATTTATGGTCTTCCAAAAGTGCATAAAGATACACAAAATCCCCCACTTTGACCTATTGTATCAGGAAGAGGTTGGCTCACAGAGCCAATGTCTATATATGTAGAAAAACAGCTAAGATTTGTGTTGAATAAGGTAACTACTGTCCTCCGTGACAGCAAACAGTTCTTAGAACATCTTTATGACTGGGCTGAAACTCAACAAACTGTAGGTTTAACTGATGTTATCTTTGTTACATTGGACGTGAACTCTTTGTTCATGGTTATTCCCAATGATGAAGGGATTGAGAATGTCAGACAGTTTCTTACCAAGGAGAGCAACTTCAGCAATACCAAAACCAATACGATATGTGCCCTTCTAGACTTGATTCTAGAGAATAATGTTTTTTTGTTTGAAAGAGAGCTTTTTCTTCAGAAAGTGGGAGTTGCTATGGGCACGGCATGTGCCAATATATGTCAATATTGTTTTGGCCCAATGGGAGAAAGAAATGGTTTTTACCTCTGACATGTACAAGCAGCACATTACGTTTTATAAACGTTTTGTGGGGGATATCTTCTTTGATTGGCATGGTGATGAGACACAATTAGGTACATATGTTAGGTTCCTTGATAACACAACTGGGTACCTATCCTTCTCACTTAGTCACTCTAAAGTTGAAATCAGCTTTCTGGATATAACTCTGAGTAGAAATATGTTTGGTAATATCTCGACCAGAATACATAGGAAGGATTGTAGGAAGAACAACATTCTTCACCGCTCCAGTATGCATCCTAGGCACATTACTAAGAATATAGTTAAGTACCAAGTCTTACACTGCAAGAGATTACATACAGACAGGGAAGAATTAATGGAAGCCATGAGTTGCCTCACTACAGAGTTTGTTGAGAGAGGATATAAGAAGTCTGATACTGACAGAGCGATAGTGAAAGTAGATTCATATGAAAGTTACAAAACCAAAACCTACTATTCAGATGAGCATCTAGTGAATGCACTCCCAGAAAGGCAGATCTCCTCAACATGTATGAATAGGCTATGTCTTACTTTTTCTAATGATGTTAACAAGACATGTGACATCATTAAAAAGAACTGGCCCATTCTCCTTACTGACCCTGAAATCAGTCGTGTTGTTGGTTCTATACCCAGTTTTAGTTTCAAAAATGGCAAGAATTTGAAAAAGAAACTTTGTTACAAACAGAAGAAAATATGTGACCAGTTTGTCTCTCAGCATAGAGGGACTTTTTCTTGTAGAAATTGCAGAATTTGTAATAGTATTTGGTCTACTTGCATGATTTTACACCCTGTGCATCAGAAGCCTGTAGAGTTTTTATTTTATGCAGATTGCTCTACTAAAAACATTGTGTATTTTGCTAAGGTTAATCAATGTAGTGCATTCTACATTGGTAGAACCAATAGAACTTTAAAGGAAAGGGTAATGGAACATCTTAATGGTATTAGGAACAGCAAGCTTACTAATGCACTAGCCAAGCATGTTTTAGATTGTGGAGACCAGCACAATTTAAAATTTTTGGTTTTGCAGAAAATTAATATGAGTTTTAGAGAAGGTGACATTAACAATGAAACTGAATATGCTGAATTAAGGTGGATAGTGGACTTTAAGGCATACTTATCACCTGGCCTTAACAGTGCCATGTCCTTAAAACCTCTCTTGAAAAAAGAGGGTTGCTTCACTGATTTTTAAAGAATTTTTATTGGTTGTTGGTTTTATTTATACCTTGTGTGCTAATTTATTTGTGTATTAAGGTCTGATGAAGAGGATTGCCTCGAAAGCGCTTACCTAACTTTGTGTTTCGGAATAAATTTCAAGTATTTTATTCTTCAGCCTGCAAGTCTCTTTACTCATACTTGAATTATTATTGTATTCTTCTCTTGGCCAGGAGAACACCCGACCGGTAGCGAAATCATTGGTATCCCTCTGAATTTTCTTTTTCTTGTAATTCAGCAGTTGGGTCTCATAGGCATTAACTGTCTCAATGATGTGTTCGACCTTAATATCCACTAGCGCTGAAGGGTATTTCTCATAGAGTTCCATTTGCTGCTTCTCTATGCTATCTGCTAGTTGATCTTCCTCCACTTTAAAAAAATGGATAAGTAGCTTCATGTAATTATAACTGGTATCTAAGTTAATTTGCTGCCACTGTGCAAGCAAGTCCTTATATACATTACCATATGTTGGCATATTTCAAATTCTTAAACCACGAGGCACGATGCGTTGGTTTAAACATGCCTCAAAGTGAAATCTCTGTAGCCGTAGTCTCACTAGCTTATGTGTGTCATTCTCTAAGTTTATGCAAGTCTTTCTCAATAAGTGCAAGTCCTGTCCACTATTAGATTCTGCTGTTGAAGGTACTGTTGTAGGAATAAAAGTTAAAAGTGGATTCTCCTTCTCCTTAAATAAAGAGCACAAATTTCTTTGCCCCATCTTGTCATAGCTATTTAGCTCCGGTAGTTGATCCAGTATTAGTACCTCAGTTGTACATTCTGCCATGACCTAGCACCACACTGAGAAGTACATATTGTACATATATTGATGAGAAGGGATATTTTGAACACCCAGATACAAGGACGACTGTTTATTTTAAACTCTCAGCTAATTGTAATACCACAAATATTGTATATTTAGCTCACTGTAATATATATTAATTATATGTAGGTATGACTACACGGAGGTTTCATGATAGGATCAGGGAGCATGTTTATGATATACATAGGAGGGCAGAAACTAATGCCCTAGCAAGACACATTATGACATCAGATACAACACACACATTTAAATTCATGGTAGTAAAGAAAGTTAAAATAGGTTGTAGAGGTGGTCCTATAAAGAACCGGGTAGAGAATAAGGAACTTGAATGGATCATTAGGATGTGGGCTCATATGGGCAGAGGCCTGAATGAAAATGTTTCTATTAAACCTGTTCTTATTCACAAACCATTACGCAGATAAAAATTTTTTAAATGTAATTTTAAATGTGTATTTTATAGGTCCATTCTAGAATCACAGACTAGATTTGGTATTTAAAGTATAATTAATTTATTGTTTTTAATTCACAGCTTAATAATTTTGTATTGTTTTAATTGAACTCTGATTCTGATTGGTTGTTAACTTTTAAATATGAATGAGCAATGATTTTAGCTGTCTGATGAAGTAGCTCTGGCTACGAAACTGCTCACCATTGTCTGTATCTTGTTTGTGGATTAAATTTGGACTTTATTTTCACCTGCCTTGGTCAGGTGCATCCTATACATTTTTTACATTGGATATTAATCTTTCTGGAGGACCAGTTTGCCTGCAACACAGTGTTGTTTTTCCATATATATATATATATATATATATATATATATATATATATAAAGCTGGTTTATAAAACTTGCTCTTGGTGTAAATGACTTACTGCAGTCTGTTCCAAGTTGGGCCCTATATTTCAATTCCCTGAAGGTATTTAACAAAAAAAACAAAACAAAACAAAAAATAAATAAGTAAATAAAAAAACACGGACTTCTAATAAGGTACTTTGTTATAAAATACATACATATGGATTATGAAATTCAAAATGAGACACACTTCATATAATGAGATATAGCTGAGAGATGTGCTTCCTTTCCTTCCCATACAGATACCCACTTCTGGTTGTGATTGTCAAAAACAGTAAAACGTAGCCATGGGAAAGTGTGATAATGCAGATGGCCGAAGATACTACTATAGATGAAATTCTCATATTAATTACTGTAAAATTAAATTTAAATGAAAACAATATATATTCTGTTGTGTGCAATGTCCATTGTTACCACTGCCCACTTGTATGTCTGGTTTCTTGTTACAATTTAAAATAAAAAATAAAACATACCAGCAAAGGGAAAACCATTTCTGAGGATATACATGGCTAGAGTTTCTGGTAGCTTCTAGTCATAAGACTTCTTGCTGGGAAAGCAGTGTGGTTGACTGCTAAGGGCACATGATCACATGTGCTTAGACTGCATAGTAGTAGGACATGGGTTGTCTGCCTATTACTCTGATGAGAGAAAAACATTGTATTTTTTTACTGGAGCACCCACCAGGATATAGTATTTCACAGCTGGGGCACCACCCATGATGATGCCCTTACTGTTTTTTAAGGGAAATATTGGTCACTGGGTGGATGCTAGGAAATTAATCCTGGTCCTGACTTACTTTTCTCTTCTGTAAGCAGGAACTGCTCTTTGAGGATGGTCATTGGCAAGATGATTTTGGTTCATGGAATTTCTCTGCCTTGTGAACCCTATGAATCTGTGAACCACTGGTGGATCATGCATTATACAGACACGTGCATAGAAAAGGCAGTATTTTCAGATAAGAATGCAGTGGAAACTGCATTTAGACCACCATAGTTATTTGTAAATGTCTTTCACCCTTCATGTAGTGCTTATGTTATGTATCTATATGGTCAGTGCAATAGCTTTTCCTTTTCAGGTTCGTTCTTGGTTAACATTTTGTAGAACCTGTACTTAACTGTGTTGAATAATAGTAATACTTCATTTGATGTTATATATTGGATTAGTGTTCTTTACATTTCTTAAGTACTTGTCCTAAATGTATTTCTATAAGGTGCCCATGTAATCACCTGTCAGACTGCCATCCAGTAGGGCAGTGGTATAGTTGTTTGATCCACATTCCAGGCATTGTTTATGCAGATTGTACATTGACTTTCAGCTGCTGTGGAGACAGTTCTGCCTGTGGATGTGTCATCACAAGGTGGTACATTTGTCTTGACTGAGTGTTAACTGTTTATGTGGATAACTAGCAATCACCATTACTGTATAATGTATGTAGGCTATACATACATACATACATACATACAGCATACAAATATTTCAAGCACAGACATTAATGCCCTTCTAGCCTGTCAATATACCAGAACAGTTGTTCCCATAATAGGTATCCAGGGTGATCTTAAAAATATCAAAACTAGTGCTTACTTTAATGTAATTTGGTAGTCTGTTCCATGCATCAACTGCTCTCTCAGATAAACAACTAGTACACTTCTCATTCCTATAGAATCTTCTACATAGGTTGTCTGATGATTCTCTATCACTGTTTGATAACCGCAAACATTCCCAGAGATAGTGGTCTCTAAATGCCTTATACACCTGAATAAGGTCTCCTCTTAAATATCTATATGAGACACTGTACAAGTTCAGATATTTTAGTCTTTCATAATAATTTAAGTTTTCACATCCATGGATGCCCTTCGTATATTTTCCATATTGTTATTCCATACTTATGTTTGGGTATAATGTAGCTAACAACCAATGATTTCATCATTTCTGATTTCCTAGACTTTATTTCATGCTATTTCATGTTATGGTGCAAAGCACAGCATTTGTGTGCACTCCTTTACAGTTTTATCATCAGTAGTACTTTGAAGCCAGAGAATGAGGGCCAGAACATTGGATGAGTCACATTCCCATTTGAACCCTGCTTGCCCTTAAGAGCATGTGGTCTTCTCATGGATGTATCCACAGGGTAGTTGAGAAGTCTGTGGCTCTGGTACTGCCACTGGGCTTGGTAGAGATAGCCAGTCCACATATATATGAAGATCTGAGTAGTCTGCCTCTGTCTGGTGTGTTAAGAGATGCCAATAGTCAAGAATAACATCTTGCTCTGATGTGTATACCAGCAAAACCTCTGGATTCAGTGCTTCTCTAACCATATGTCAGGTCTTCACATTATGGTGGTTACTCCCACCTTAACCCTTCCCCTATCCTGACTATCATAGATTAAACTTTTATCAGCAAGATGACTCACAGATGCATTACAATACACACATATAATTATAATATAAGTTATAATGGTAACATTTATATGGTGGTGAATGTGTGCTCCAGACATGATACTAAGTACAAAGAATGCAGGCCCAATACAAATTATTTTGTGTGGATATATGGCCACTTTATTTTTACCCAAAAACCTCTGTGTTTCATTGTAATAATTAATTAGTCTTAATAATTGTAAAGTATGCAACATCAGCAGCTGGAACAAACATTTAAGAACTTAAGGAGGGGAGGCCATTCTGATACATATTTTTCCCATAAGCCCAGAGAGTATGAGATATGGCAAAGAAGTATTGTGTTTCATGACTAGTTAGTCCAAATTGTGAAGTATGGACAGTATTTCTGAATCATATTCCATAAACTCTATTTTTTCCTACATTTCCCATATTTAAGTGTTGTTCCACTTCTGTTTGTAACTGTCAAGTTGTGTGTGCTCCCCAGCTATGTTTCTATTTTTGTGAATCCCTGTACCCTGCTTCCCCTGATTTCTATAATTTCTCTGTAAAAATAATGGCTTGTCTTCAGTAAAACAAATAAACAAATGCATACATAAACGAACTCCATGTTTACATATTCTAGAACTTTTCCATGCATCCTCCTATTGTGTGAATCCCCCTGCTTGCTTAACACTACCCACTTCAAAATGTCCTCTTGCACCTTTTCTCCTCTTGTTATTTGTATTGTTGTCCAGTATCACTTCAAGGAATATTGCACAGTGACTTTGTTAAAGTATATTTTGCTTTCTGTCTTGATTGTTTCTGCAGCAATATTGTCCATGAAGCACTGCATGTGCGTTTACTATCATACTCTTATTTTATTTGGTAAAATGGGTTACATTCAGTGTTGTTGTTGTAATAGAGTGGCTTTAATAGGTGCACAGAGAAAAATATGGTGAACACCACATGTACTGGGGTAGTACATATCAGCAGTAATATGGCAGATGATAGAATGACCAGCTACACTGATACCCAGAATATAGAAATGACAAATGACAGCAAGTTTTGCGTATGCACTAGGATTATCACAGAGTAGAGTAAACCAAACACAAATGTTTTTGCATGGAGGGAACCCAACTACACCCCACACCCCCTGCTAATTATGTATACTAACTCAGAGATTGCACAGTCTCCATGGAAAGGGAATATTTCCCTACCCAGGGGATTGTCGATCTCTTCCACCTGTCAACCATCTGTTTGTGTTAGACACATGATGTCGACCAAACAGTTGTTGAAGTACCTGTACATTCAAATGAGTGCTTGCAACCCATCTCAGCATACTTACAATGGAAGTTGTGTGAGAGCATTGTATTTTGGTTATATGTGAACAGACCAGTTTTTTTTGTAAGGGATAACACTAGATTTTGTATGCCACCCTTTTCCTGCACATTGTTTGAAATGACATACATTTATTTTTAATTTTTTCCTCCAATTGTTAATAGGGTAGGTGACCTGGTAAAATGACCCCTTTCAGCCACAACCTGCGCTCAAGGAGCAACAATGCAGAATAATAATAAATAAGTTAATAAAGACAATATAATAAGGTTGCACAATATATAATATGATATGCAATAGCAATCACTGTACAAAAAACAACAGGTTATACAATTCTCATGAAGGTTGTGTAATACATAATCTATTCATTTTTTAATGGTGTAGGCAAACAAAAATAGTGTAAGCAAAATGTATGTGAGCAACAACAGATATCCATTATTAAGAGTGTAAGCAAAACAGTACAGGCAAAACTGATGTGAGCAAAGACAATAAGAGTACAAATAGTTGAACATGGTGCACATTATTGAATTTTTTAGCAGTGTACATATTACCCAGGGAGTATGAGATATAGCAAAAAAGTATTGTGTTTCATTTCATGACTAGTTAGTAAATCTCTAGATGTAGATTAAAAAAAATTAACTTGCATCTGATTCATTCAAAAATATTTACACAACATTGCACATTTCTATTAAGCAATGGCATCATTCATTTGGCAGTCAGTATGCTAAATTGTTTGGTAATGCAGACAGAAATTGCTATTACTTTTAACCATTGTATCGCTAACATCTATATTCACTCATTTTCATTTTTTGTTCTTCCAATTTTGTTTTGAGGTCTTTTAACGTAATCTGCTTTCTGGTATATTTTAATAAATTGTTCTAAGAAACAGGATCATTGAGACAGTGCCCTATGTAGTACCTTTATTCAGTCTGTGAATTGTAGTTGCAAGCCTCATGTGACTGACGTAACACATGAAAAAAAAACTGCAGTCTCTAGGTTAGACATTTTCATACATCATGTGGCTGTTAATAGGGATCTACCTATTTTATGTAATTAATGTGAACACAGCCTGAGATTTAGCTAGCTCTCCCTTATTCAAAAAGCCTGCATGATGTGACAGATTGTGATATTTAATATTACGCAGAATTATTGCTTAGATGAAATACAGGAACAGATTCAGACACGTAAAGTGGTGGCAATGCTTATATAATATATGGAGGAAGCTCGTTACATGGAAAAAAAGTCTGATGCATTACATGTCCATGTCATAAAGTTTGTTATACTACCTTGCCTACGCAGGCAGTACAGTCACTGACTGAGTCTGTGCCACACCTTTTACCAATGAAGTGAAGTAGAGGTGGAAAATAAGTGAATGCAAGTCTAAAAAGTAAACACCCTCACTTCAGTTTAAAATTAAAAATGTTAAATAAGCTATTTTACTCATAATGTACTAAAAACAATGTTAAACAGAAACAGTTTCTATAACATAAAAACTTAGATGCTTGCTTTCTACATTTCTCTCCCAAATTCTAAAAATACACAAAATGGTTAAAATCTGTGTACTACAATGAACAATACCTGGTATAACAATTACCAGGAAATTATACTTCTTATGGTTTATATGAGTAATTGTCACATCTGGACTTTGGTCCAGAGATTGTATGTTTTTGTACATGTCTCTTGGAGTAGAATTTCCTGGTAAACACTTTTAATTCGGCTGTTGCTGCTTATACAGTGCTTTCTTTGTATGCTGCACTCTTGGGAATGTATTCTAGAAAAGGCATTGAATACTATGATAAGGACCTCCTGGCATCTAAGTGTTGTTTCTTTATAGTACACGTACCTGTCGATATAGCTTTATTATGTTTAATTGCTATTTACATTGGTGTTTTTGTATAGACACCAACTGGAAACATATTGGTCACTAAGCAGTAGGGTCTATCAGGCTACAAGTGACTTGTCTTCTGGAAACTTCTGTTTGACAATACACTAATAATAAAATGAACAAGCACAAGACTATGTTTAGTTCCAACCTCACCAACACAAGTGTTGAGGAAAAAATAAAAAACAGAAAAAGTAGTAGTCTTAAATCTTTGTTGATGAACTCATTCACAATAATTTCCAAAAATCATGAAACCCAGGTAGTGTTCCAAAGCAACAAGCCTTTATTTGTCACACACAAGCGATCCTCAGCAATAAAAAATCAGAAATACTTTACAATATTAAACGTCAGCTTTTATACACTTAGAAGTAGGTGTGGAAAATATATGTACTGTTTCATTTTAAACCAGCCTATTCCAGGCAAACAATATAAACAGGGCTGTAAAAGTGCATTTAAGAACAGCAAGTACCCACCCCCACACACCACTACTGATTAGGTCATACTAAATCCTAGTTAAGGAAAACACTACCTATTTGCAACCCACATTCCATAATCTGGTATCAAGAAAAGCATAACGTACATATAAAAAAACTGACTTTTACCTAAAATCGCTTTCGGCTAACTAATGCAATAAAGCCTTCATCAGGTTGTGACAAGAACTAAAATTATATCCATAGGTAGATAAGTAAAAAGAGCTAACTAACATGCTCTATTAAGAGTGTGTTGAATGTATGTAAGCTGCCACACAATATTTAAAGGTGTTTTTAGAGAATTTGTGAGGAAATATTTGCATGTACTAAAGGTACCAGACATACTAAAAAATAATAAAAATTATGTGTAGTTTGTGTATAAATATATATATGTTGAGTTACTTTAACCTCAGTTCTAATCTGATTAGATTTAGTACACTCTTATACCAGAGATTTAAACAGTAAATTCAAAACACATTTTTTTCATGCTGCTATTACCATGAAGTTTTGGTATAATTCCCCCATTTAGCATACTGGTGCAGGGTCATGCACACTCATGCACCCATGTGCACGTTTTTATACATTACTAATTTACTTTATCCACTGTTTTCTGTAAAAAAAAAATTTTGTTAAAACAAAATTGAACAAACATGAACTGTTTTGATCTAAAACAATTGTTCCCTTTCTGCTGCGGAAAAATGAAATATAATGTCACGTAAGCTGAAGAGAGGAGTATATACTGATATACTAGACAGGTGGGAAGGACATGCATTAAAGACAGTAGAGTAATGCTCACAGAAGAATGAGTACATAGCTGATAGTGCTACCATGTAATGCAAAGAATCAGAGAGGCAAGATAGTGGAGATGTGAACGGGTGGGGGAAGGGGATGGGCTCATCAGTAGTACTGAGTTCCTGTTGTAGTTTTGGGGCCTAATACAGGGCTTATATTATTAAGTCTGATGTTGTGGGTCCTTGTGATACTCTCTCTGCTCTGAGGGGCAACAATCTTGGGTTCCAGATGAGGTTGTGAGGGGATTTCTGCACTGCAATGTTGGAAGACTGGCATAATGGTTAAGGTGTTTATCTTACAGACACAAGGTGCAGGGTTTGATTCTCAAGTGGTAATTGGCTAGGTTTAAAATGTCCCACAGGGGCAGTTAACCTAGTACTAATCTATGAACCAAAGAGCTTTAAAACTGTAAAATCAAATTTCACAATTTACTGTGTTCTTCCAAAATGACAGTTTGTTTTTTGAGCATTCAAAGCTCACAGAATTGGATCTTGCAACTGTCATATTGAGCAATGGTTTCACATAAAGAATGGCTAAAGAGACGAAGGTGTGAGATCTGGTAGCGCAAAGTATACTTTTTGTATGTCAGATGGGGCAGGGATGGAGAGGGAGTGGACCTAAAAGTCAAATATCACCCATGAAGCAGATGGTGGAGCAGCAAGGGTCAGAACCAAGTAGATGACAGCTTGTGGATAAGGTACAGATGGGGGTATGTATGATAGATTGACACATGGCATCACACACTGAACACATGAGGAGGAGGAGAAGATAGTAGAGGAGAAAAAATGATGTAGAAACATTTTTGTATAAGAAGTTACTAGATACAGATTTACATGCCTTAAGGTCATTTGTGGTAAGGGAATGTGGTTTGACAGACATTTGGACCATGATGAGTTTAAGCAAAGAAAACAAAGAAATTGAAACTGCTCAATGTACAAACGACTTTATTTTACCGATCTGGTACCTAGGCCATTCACCTTCACAGGATCTGAGAATGCATATTGGCAAATATTATACATGCTCATCCTAGGCTATCACCTTCCAATAAACATGTTTGGCTTTACTAATTTGCCTATCTGTATAACCTCTTTCTCTAAACCAATTTTCAATCCCACATAGTTCATCCTCTCTCAACTCTGCATCTGATGTATAATTAAAAATTCTTTTAAACTCCCCATAGGGCAATGAATTCAACAAATGGTGGGGATGCATACCTGTAGCATATAAAATAAATAACTGCTGTCTTCTTCTTAAAAGGTTTAAATTTAACAGTCTCCCCCTGCACATAAAGTGTAACATACGAAAATTAATGCTCTTAATATTTAATTCATATGAAAATTTGGAAGCATGGAGGTGTTTAGGTGAAATGGCAGTGGAGTTTTTAACCAGATTGTTTAATGAAATCTTGGAAAGTGGAAGGATGCCTGAGGAATGGAGAAAAAGTGTTTTGGTACTGATTTTTAAGAATAAGGGTGATGTGCAGAGCTGTAGTAACTACAGAGGGATTAAATTGATCAGTCACAGCATGAAGTTGTGGGAAAGAGTAGTGAAAGCAAGGTTAAGAAGGGACGTGATGATTAGCGATCAGCAGTATGGTTTCTTGCCAGGAAAGAGCACTACAGATGCGATGTTTGCTCTGAGAGTGTTGATGGAAAAGTACAGAGAATGTCAGAAGGAGTTGCATTATGTTTTTTGTAGACTTAGAGAAAGCATATGACAGGGTGCCTAGAGAGGAGTTGTGGTATTGTATGAGGAAGTCAGGAGTGTCAGAGAAGTATGTAAGAGTGGTACAGGATATGTACGAGGGTAGTGTGACAGCGGTGAAGTCTGCGGTGGGAGTGACAGATGCATTTAAGGTGGAGGTGGGGTTACATCAAGGATCAGCTCTGAGCCCTTTCTTATTTGCAGTGGTGATGGACAGGTTGACAGACGAGATCAGACGGGAGTCCCCATGGACTATGATGTTTGCAGATGACATTGTGATCTGTAGTGAGAGTAGGGAACAGGTGCAGGAGACCCTGGAGAGATGGAGATATGCTCTAGAGATAAGAGGAATGAAGGTCAGCAGGAATAAGACAGGATATATGTGTGTGAATGAGAGGGAGAATAGAGGAATGGTGAGGATGCAAGGAGTAGAGGTGGCGAAGGTGGATGAGTTTAAATACTTGGGGTCAATAGTTCAGAGTAACGGTGAGTGTGGAAGAGAGGTGAAGAAGAGAGTACAGGCAGGATGGAGTGGGTGGAGAAGAGTGTCAGGAGTGATTTTTTGACAGACGAGTACCTGTAAGAGTGAAAGGGAAGGTCTACAAGAGGGTAGTGAGACCAGCTATGTTATATGGGTTGGAGACAGTGGCATTGACAAAAAGGCAGGAGTTTGAGCTGGATGTGGCAGAATTAAAGATGTTAAGATTTGCACTGGGTGTGACGAGGGTGGACAGGATTAAGAATAAGTACATTAGAGGGTCAGCCCAGGTTGGAAGGTTTGGAGACAAAGCCAGGGAGGCATGATTACATTGGTTTGGACATGTGCTGAGGAGGGATGCTGAATATATTGGGAAAAAGATGCTAAGGATGAAGCTACCAGGTAACAGGAAAAGAGGAAGGCCTAAGATAAGGTTTATGGATGTGGTGAGAGAGGACATGCAGGTGGTTGGTGTGACAGAGCAAGATGCAGAGGACAGGAAGAAATGGAAACAGGTGATCTTCTGTGGCGACCCCTAACGGGAATAGCTGAAAGAAGATGATGAAAATTTGAGTCCATGGGGATTGCCATTTAAGTCTTTGAAAAATTCTGAAAACTTGCAAACATCACCTTTATTACCAAAAATCAAATCATTTATATATCTTTTGAACAAAATCACATGTTCAATATAAAATTTAGTAGGATACACAAACATTCTTTCAAAATCTACCATATATATGATGGCATATGTGGAAGGTGGTAGGCTGAGTATGTATAATGTTAGATGCCATATGGGTTTAGTGATGTAGATGTTATTAGAAGTAGGGATAAGTTATTTTTTCTAGATATTCACCTTTTTCTCAAGTTATGGAAGGAATTATTAGGGATTTGTGGCATGTGGTTAGTGATGAAATAGGAAAGCTGTTTCCTAAACATGTCACTTTTTCCTAGAAGAGAAGTTACAATTTACAAGAAATTTTGGATTATGCTTACAGACTGCAGAATTCATTGATAGGGCGTAGAGGCACGTTCCAATGTGGGCATTGTCAGGTATGTCCTAAAGTTAAAAAATTGACAGGTACTAAGATTAATGGGAGAAAAATGGTTTCATATGATTTATTTAATTGTGAGTCAAGGGGGGGTTGTTTATATTATATGGTATAATTGCAGGTTTCCTGCTTGGTATGTGGGTCAGAAAAAAAACAAAGTTAAAGTCCAGATTTTGGAACATTTGGGGGACATCAGAATTTGGAAAGCCCGTTGGCTGAACACTATAGTAAAATGCATGGGGGGGTCAGATGTAGGTTTCTTTTTTTTTGTGTGTGTATTGGCACAATCTTTTCTTTCCAGGAGAGGGATTACTTAAGCAAATTAACAGAATTAGAGATGAAAATGATATTGAATTATAAAACACTTTCCCCTAAGGGTTTAAACCAGAAGTAAATGTGTGTTTTTAAATTATTTATATCATTTGATTATTGGAAGTATTCATTTTGTATTTATGCATTTGCATTTTGTATTTTTGTAATTAAGTATTTTTAATGGAGTGTATCATTGTTAAATTAAGTGCCACTTGTTTAATTGGGTTTGTACCTGTATAAAATGCCTATATGCATTGTCAGGTCCTGTGAAGGCGAATGGCCAAGGTACCAGACAGGTAAAATAAAGTAGTTCATACATTGACCATGATGAGTTTAGCAAGCCTCTTTCATAGGTTCATAGGTGTGTACTAGGCTAATGGCCCTGGAGCTTACAAGCCTAACCCATAGGGGTGCCCTGGCATTGTGCCACCTGACGTTAGTTTCTAGTGCCTCTATAAAGTAGAGCCAGTGGAGTGATCCCCAGTGTGAACTTTCTATTTCTCATCCACTCATCAAGATTTCTCTTGAAGAGGGCCAGTGAGGTACTCTGCTTGACATGTATGGGAAGTCTATTCCAGAGCATGGGCAGTCTCTGGGTTATGAACCTGTCCCTTCAGCATGTTCTGTTGATTGTGGTAATGAGGTTGAGGCCTCTGGAGCATGTGGTGTGGAGGGATTGGGATTCCTTTAGATGTAGCATTTCTAACAGAGCTGTGTCAGACATGGCTTTGTAAGTCAAGCAGAGATCGACCCTTAGTAGATGATATGAGACAGAGAATAGCTTGAGTTTTTGAGTCTGTCCATGTACGACATGTGTTTAAGGCCTAGGATCCTCTTCGTGAGGTACTTTTGTGGCCTTTTCAGCTGTTGCATGTATCTAGTGAGGTACATGCCAAATGGGGCATTATACTCAATGACTGGCCTAATGAGGGAAGAGTAGAGAGAGAGGATGACCTCCTTCTCCCTGGAAGCAAAACCCTTGGTAATGAGATGTACCACATAGGACTTTCTGACCACAGTGGCAATATGGTGGAGAGGTTGCTGTCAACCTGTGTCACCAGATCTCTTATAATGCCTTCAGTGTTCAGTGGGCTCCCATCGATTTGGTAATTAGTGGGAACTGAGTTTTTCTCAAAGGGGATGACGACGCATTTTTTGGCATTAAGCTTAAGGCCATGGTTTCGACACCTGTCATTGGTCTCAGTGAAGCCTTTCTGTAGGACGTCTACATCACTTGGGAAGTTAATAGTGGCTCCCAGCTTTCAGTCATCTGCAAACTTGGTCAGCCAGAGTCCCTCCGTGTTGGTCTGGACTTCAGTGAAGTAGATGCCAAACAGTAGAGGACCCAGTACTGATCCCTGTGGGACTCCACTCTTGGCTGGTCGGCAGTCTGACTTGGAGTCCACTACTTTCACACTGTGTGTTCTATCTCTGAGCCAATATGCAACCCACCTAGTGATATAGGGGTTAATGCCTAGTTTGGTGAGTTTATCAATAATTCCTGAGTGGGGAATGGTATCAAAGGCCTTGGCCAGATCGAGGTAGGCTGTATGAGCTGCCTTGCCCTCATCCACAGCTCTGGTGACTGACTCAAAAAGTTCCTGAAATTATAGTATTTTGGAAGTGGTTCAGTGCAAGACTCAGAGATGTCCTGGTAAAAGCACAGGAAGGCAGCAGTCATTGTCTCACTCTGCTGTTTGAGAGTAGCTGTCAAGAATAATAAAACATAGACCAGAATAGTAGTGTGAGAGTTCAGATAGTTGATTATGTTGTCCTTGTGAAGCTGATTGGTGATTAATTTTGTTCTTATAGGCTAATCTAAGGGATGAACATATTGTTTTGAACAGATAGAGGCTAGATTACTCAGGATGTGGGCTGTGTTTTGTTTAAATAGCACAGGAGTATGTACACTGAAGCACAATGTGGCTATTTGGTCTGCAGGGCTGGTGATTAGGAAAGAGGTAAGGTCATACAGAAGGAGTAGGGGCATAGATGATATAGAGTATACAAGGAGGCAAATTAAGAGTCTAGTAATGGTTGTGAAGGCAGCAATGGTGTACATGGATTGGGATTTTACAGAAGGGATCACAATGGAACATACATTTTATGTACATTGACAAATGGAAGAGGAGGGTACAGACATGGCCAGGCAAGGTAACAGAAGACTGGGAATGAGAGGAGGTACTACATGCATACTTTATGTTATTCTTCAGAAGGGTACCAGAAGGTGTGGTACTCTGCTTGGTGAGAGCTATGGCAGAATGAAAAGAACATTGGAAATTCAGATTGATGTAGAGGTATGAGATGGGAAAGGAGTGGTTGTACCATACAACCTGCCTGCAAGGACCTTCAGGAGACTGGACAGTGTATTGGTGGAACTGTGATGGATAACTTCAGTGGATCTCAGTGCAAATGTCACTGTGACTGTATCTTGTACATGTATTATTACCCTTGTCCAAGGTAGTGTGCAAGCTCATTGTATAAACATGTAGGCTGATTAGCTTGACAGGTTTGACAGAAAATGCCATGTTGAGTATTATGTGAGAATGTCTGCTTTCTTGTTGTTAATACTGTTTCATGTCCAACAGGAGCTAGTAGTCAGACATGACCCAACTTTATTATTTACAGGATAATTTGGGAGTGATTGTGCCAGAAGATATTGTCTTGCTGGATGTTATCATGACCTCTGACTTGGACCAACATGAGTACCTGACATGTAAACTGCAGGGGGTTTGGGAAAGACTGATAGTGAATTACTAGATTGCAGCATATCTGAAGTATAAGGCGATTTGAGCCATGCTGAGCAGATCATTGTTAGGTATCAAGAAGATTAGTGGTTATATACTGCTGAGTTTCATCACGGGTCATATATGAGCGGTTACACATTGCGGAGTTTGGTCATGTATGAGTGGTTATAGATTGCAGAGTTTGGTCACAGGTCATGTATGAGTGACTATACATTGCTGAGTTTCATCACAGGTCATGTATGAGTGGTTATACATTGTTGAGGTTGGTCATGGGTCATGTATGAGTGGTTATACATTGCTGAGTTTGGTCACAGGTCATGTATGAGTGGCTATACATTGCTGAGTTTGGTCACAGGTCATGTATGAGTGGCTATATATTGCTGAGTTTGGTCATGGATCATGTATGAGTGGCTATACATTGCTGAGTTTGGTCACAGGCCATGTATGTTCACTAAGCTCCTTTCAGGCATATCTGAAGGAATGCAAAGCCTGATCAACTTTTTTGCAAATGATACAACCATGCACATAACAAGTATAGGGACAAGTCTGTGGAAGGACTTTAGAGAACTTTCCACGTGACCAGAAACAAGACATGTTTGGGTGATTTGCAAACAGAGGGAAATCACTGCACTTGGATCATAACATCTCTGGCATGCAGCTGGGGGGTTGAACTGATGTCACCAAATCAGGAATAGGCCTTAGATGTATGTATCACAGCTAGATTAGACAGATATGAGCAGTGTTTGAGATCTGTAGTAGTTTCACCTAAAATGAGGTTGTATAGCCAAAGGATAGTAGACTCTTGAGGCAGTTTGCAGTGCCTTTGCTATATTAGGCAATGGTCCAGAAACACCTTGGTACTATATGCAGTGCCAGAAGATCATGTAGGATGAGAGGGACAGGTATAGCCAATATTTTGAAATGCTCAGACTCTTGTCACTATGAAGCAGAATAGAAAGGAGGGATATAACATGACTACAAAGGGTCATGTCTGTGAAATGTGATGATGTTACAGCACACATAGGGTTGCCACCTTTTCAAATGGCCAAAGTGGGACATTTTCGGGACAAATATCAGATTTTACAGGCCGACACATACCCACGGTTAGTACAAAGGATAGAACTTAACTTTTTTTGCCTACATACTAGCTTATTCTTGTAGCATTTTAGTTGCTTATTCTGTTTCTTATAACATTTAGGTATTTTAGATGCAGAATAACTGTGTTATGCAACTATTACATACAATATAGGACATAATTATGTCCTACAATCTCAGGACATTAGCCATTTTTAATATTTTTTGTCATGACACAACTGCCCAAAGAGGGACTGTCCCTCACAAAGTGGGACTGGTGGTAACCCTAAGCACACAGGATACTCATTGTAGGAAGCCTGAGGCAAAAGATGAAATCTGTATGTACTAAGTAGTCAATAGCTATGTGAAAGCAGTTTTATATGCAGATTACTGTGGACCCAAATAGTGGCATTACAGAATGTGCCATGGAATTCCTGGATGCATTAAACAAAACATGGAACAAGTCATAAAAGCAGGAAAAGAAAGGGAGGTTTGGGGAAAACTCAAATATGGCATAACAGCTAGACTATTTTTGTTTTCTTTCTGCTGTAAGAAAAAGATACGTAATGTACTATAGTGAAAAGTAATGTGATTATAATATTGTGTTTACTTTATATAACCTTACTTTCTGAGACAAATGATACCTGATGAAAGTAGTACACCTCAGATTTCCAATAGTCTTCATTTGTGCATATTTGTTATCTTTATTTCTATCTTTCTATATCCTATATGCAGTTGACCAGTGTTGCCAAGGGGCATATTATACTGCTGCATGGACAAGGGGTTTAATACCAATGTATTACACTATCTTAGTACGTCATGTACTGTGCTGGAATTGGATCTCTTTAGTTACATGACTAATAACCATAGCTGTAGTCTCACTAATTTAGTTATTGGTGTATGCTTTGTTCAGGAATGAGTATGTGTGTGTATGTGTATATGTATATGTATGTGTTTGTATATGTGTGTGTGTGTGTGTGTGTGTGTGTGTGTGTGTGTGTGTGTGTGTGTGTTCGTGTGCGTGTGAGAGAGATACTTTGGATGTATTGTCCTTTTACAGTTTGCTTACAGTTTTGGATATCTGTGGGGCATGGTTTTCATGCTTTGTGCTTATAACTTGTTCATAGGTTCATAGGTAGGTACTAGGCTATCGGCCCTAGGGCCCATACAAGCCTAGCCAAAAAATGTACCCTGGCTTTCACCACCCAAGAAATGTATTTTCCTGTGCCCCTGTCGAGCAGAGCCACAGAAGTGATCCACGGGGTGAATTTCCCATTTCCCATCCAATCATCAAGATGCTTCTGCTGTATGGGGGTTATTTGTTGGGGTATTTATTTTCCATGCTGTTTTTGTAGAGTAGGTTTCTCATAGTGTCTGTGCACTGACAAGCAATTTCCTTCATTCTTCATATGTTGTGTCTAGGGCCAGTGTGTTCCCATTTTTGTTTTCTCTTTTAACCATTCATCATACTGGATTTGATAGTAATAGTGTCAATACTTCATTCCTATTCTTGGGACATTTGCAGTTGTTACTGTCTCCTGAAGTGTAATTTCTTACAAGGTTTGTTATGCCACTAAATTATTTACAAGCATGCTTGTCTTCATTGTGGTGTTGTCTTCCTATGTGGTTTCAGGTTTGCTGTGGGTTTAACAGATGTCTGCTCTGTCCTGACAAGTTTTGATGATGTACCTGTCATTTATATGCGTGATATTTATGCTGTTCTAAAATGCTTGCAAGTCCATGTGGCAGCTGACCTTTTGTTATTCAGGTACTCAGTACTGCCCGGTCATTTTGAAATCTTGCACACTGACTTGTATATGAATGCATAATTATATTTAATCTGTAGATTTGTAAACTGATTTTATTTATGACTTTAAGAGACTGATGCATACTATTGTAGCTTAGTTTCACATTCATGTCTATATCTGTATGTATACACATTCACAAAGATACACACAGACACAAGGTCCTAGGTTGTCTGGTCAAAAAAACAGACACTCAAAGACAGTATTGGGCAAAACAAAATTGCAACTGTATTTTTTTCTAGAGCCACGGTGGTGCAGTGGTATCGTTGTTGCCTCACAGCAAGAGGTTCTCCCATTCAATTCTCGGCTAGAGTGCTGGGAGTGCCTTCTGTGTGGAGTCTGCATGTCCTCCTCGTGGTTGGGTGGGCATTCAAAAGACATGCGTAAATGGGCGTGCCTTCGTTGAAGGTTGAACCTCGAGCTGGCATCTCAGCATTCGTGAAAATCTACTGCCAATCATTAGTGGACCGGAGTTCCGCTGTGGTGACCCCTAACCGGGAAAAGCCGAAAGACAACAACAACAACATTTTTTTCTAGAGCAGCAAAGCCCTCCTCACACCAGAGGTTGCTACTATTTAGCAGAAATGGGAAGAAATCTCAACTTTCATTTTGATTTAGTTAATACTTTCATTTTCTCTCTCTACACACACACACACACACACACACACACACACACACACACACACACATATATGAACAAAAACTGAGAGCAAAAGAAGCATGGAGAAAAAATATCATTATTGCTCATATACTATAATGTACTGAAATATACTACTTTGTTTTAATTTAATTGAAAACTTTACTAAAGTTAACAATTAACCTGAATGCTACTACATCAGAACAGAATTTATTCAAAATTACAGTTTATTGTGAAAGCCAGACTCAAGTTGTACCTGTATCTAATCTCACAGCTTTAAGCTCCATTTATCATTTTTCCAGAAGTCAAAAAATAATTGATTTATTGCCACATGGATGTAGACACAATTCACTTATCTAAAATGTAAAATGATAAGAGTTGCAGTTACTAGAAGTTTAACTATATAACATAAGAAACGATGGCAGAGTTCAGAACATTAATACTGAACTTTAAAATGATGGATGCTTGCCAGTTGCACAGCAGCCAAGTTGAATGATAGTCTTTGGTTTACAGTTATGTTTATCAAGGGCTTTTGTCCTTTTCCCGTAGATGCAGTGATATCAAATCTGTGGGCGCTACATGGGCATACCACTCAATTTCTTAGCACAAGAATTCTAGACAAAGCCAAAAATAACGGGGTCAACAGGAGGCTCAAAATCAGGGACAGATTTTAAATATTACCCTTATTAACACAGAACATTGATAGAATAATAGGCTTTGCATTAACGTGTATTTTCTGAAGAATATGAAGTCTGAAATTCAAATGTGTGTCATTTATAGTGACTTCAGTCCTCAATGATTTGCCAGGAAACCACAAATTTTAAGAGGAATAGACCAGAAATATAATATAAAATCTGGACATTCTGAGAAGCATGTGTATGGGGGTGGCAGGCTGCTTTGAAAAGTGAGGTGATTCCTTTGGTTTTATATTACTCACCTTTTGAGGAACTGGTCTCTGACAGACTGGCATAATAACTTGAATAAAAAAATCAAAACAGGGTAAACTGTGAGTGGCATAAATGTGACTCGGTGTAAGAGATAGAAGTACGAAGTTCAAAACCCAGCCTCTGATCTGATGAAGTGTGTTAACTGATGAAAGCACTTGTCCTAATAAATGTGGATCAAGGGAAAACCTTTAAGGACTGATTGTTTGGTGTTTACTTAGCATCTGATGCAGTTTTTTATTGGCTCTTTTTTCACTTCGTACTTTTATCTTGTCACTGGCTTATGTCTATGCTGCTCATAGCTTATCCTGTTTTTGTTTTCTTCAGTCTTGGTAAGGACCCTCAAACCCTAACAGTTCTGGAAAAGCAGCACTGGAGTTTGCCCCACCATAGGTGACCTGTATAATGTAGAATAAAAAAAATGCAATTTTTAAAATTAATTAATTTAGTAATATATTTATTTGTTTCACATATACTAACAGGATAAAGGGGCTAGTTGGGCAACCCTGTTTAGTGACAACCTGGCCAATAGCAATATGGAGGAGAATTAACAATAACAGAAATGTAATGCATGAATAAGAGCAGTTCTTTACATTACATGATTACTAGTTGTACTTGTGTATTTAAGAAATGTACACATACTGGTTTACAGTATGTGAACATATGGAGTTTACACCTATTTAAAGGCCTGATATTTACTAGTTTTATTTACAATATGTACATGTATTTTTCAGCACTTAAATTTAAGCTTCATGAATGCAGGGCTATGAATTTAAGCAGGATATGGTGGTAGAATTGCATGCTAAGGAGTACTATGGATACTGGGTGTGACATTCACATCATATTGCATTGAACAGATGTAATTTATACTCTGAACCGTACTTGTCCGTTGGGAACTAAACATCTGCATTGCCATTTTTATTAATGTATGCATCAGTAAAGATTCAGAGATTAACCTATAAGTACATAGCACCACACCAGAGAGAGTGTGCGATGGAAAAATATTGAACATGTGAACACTAGTTTTGGATGCAGTTTAATGTAACACCAGGCTTAATACTTAGGAATCAGATTTACAACACTAGTGCAAAGTGCCTGGGACGTCTTATAAAGTGGATGTAAATGTATGTTTGCATGCAAAACTGTTTTCTTCCTTACTGCTGACTCCTTAACTGCGTTCCCTCAGCTTGCTCTCTATCAGTCAAGTTTGTCTTTTTCGTCTTCATACTGACAGCGTACTGTTAAAAGTCCTGCATGCTGCATTAAATGGTTGCAACAAAACCCATTCATCACACAGCTCTGTTCTCTTACCTTGCATTATCTCCTTATCTGCAAACTATCGGTCAAGTCAGCGTACTGTTAAAAGTCCTGCATGCTGCATTAAACGGTTGCAACGAAACTCACTCATTACACAGCTCTGTTCTCTTACCTTGCAGTATCTCCCTATCTGCAAAATATGTTGGCTTAGTTTTTACATTTTACAATATACTTATTTAAGGCATTATCTACTGTACTCTCTAGCAAGTTGGGATGCTGTAAAGTAGCTTGACAGCAAGGATCCCCCTCATTTCTCCTTTTTTTTAATAGACTGCCTGTTAGTTTCAACAAACTTATATCTATTACATTCTGGACTCTAGCCTGTGTTAAGATATTTCTTACACAGCCTGTTTTAAGTTATTTTTTACCTGATAGTACTACACAACAAAACCTCTTATTCTTACTATGAACAGCACATAGCCTTATTCTGTTAGAGTTTTTAGTGATTGTGCTTGACTCTGGGCTTGGCTCTAGCCACACCTACATAGAGTGCTGTAAACTCTCATAACACCCATCCCACCAATTAGACCTCTGCAGGAGGTGATATTACTTACAGGGACTCCAGGCCCCATTTTCAAACTGTTTTCTTCCTTGCTGCTGACTACTTAACTGCGTTCCCTCAGCTTGCTCTGTAAGTTCTTTTACTTGTTTACCTGTTTTGTTCTGCTCTTCTCCCTACAGCTGCACGTGTAATTAACCCTTCTCACTACGGTCCAGGAAATAACCCCTAAAGGACTTCCATTATGGGACACTACCACAACCTTCTAAGGAACTTCCAAACTATAACCGCATCAGGATAAAGTATAAAGTGTATGTACTGCAGTCTTTTACTAGTGCTCACCACCGTGGTGCCTGTGCTTTACCCCGAGCTTGCCAAGCAGCCTACAGCAGTCCTTAACTCCCTTACCTCCTATGCTACCTCATATATATTTTTACCACTAGGTGGCACTGCCCTCCCTTTTACTGATTAAGAGCTCCTAAATCTGTTTTCCTTTTCTTCCAAGCTGTCCCCCACTCCCATTCATACTTGCCCCACTGGCCTGCTTTGACTTGACTTGAGCTGTAGTTCACCACCTTACTCCCTCAGCCTCGTTTTCCCATGCTGTCCCTGTACTTCATTCACAAAGCACACTTTTCTGCTTCAGCTGGCTGATTGATTTCAGCCAGCCACCTTCTCTTTAGCTCTTCCCACTCCATTCGCCTTACGGGCTCACTCTGCTCCCCTACCCTGTCCCTAATTCCCACCCACCCCAGTACTCCTACCTCTATTGGAACCCTAACCCCCTCCCACTCTCTATCAACCAATCACCTCCTCCACAGCCCCACCGCCTTTTCTCTCTATCAACCAACCAAATCCTCTACAGCCCCACCCCCCCTTTTCCTCTACCTGCCTATCTCAGTCACTCCTCTCCCACCTAACTCCCTAATTCATCTCCCACTACTATATCTTTACATTTATCCACCATGCCTGGACTCCTACCTCAAACCATTCTCACCACAACTATCTGCATTTTAGTCTTACTCCCTTTATATCTCACTACCTCCTACTTCCACCACCTACTCCACCCACCCTTCCTATCCTTTCCACTCCCAACCTCCTTTCTTATCACTCAACAACACACTTCCACAACATATCCCCTTCACTAGTTCAACCCAACCCACTCCACTACTTCAAAATAAAATGATTTCCCTCCTCAACTAAGTACTACACTCCTAAGCTAATACTTTATTTCCCACAACTACTGAACACCAAATCAAAAATACTACTACCCTTCCTCAACTACCTCTGCTTAGCTGGAGACATACATTCAAATCCTGGACCAAACACTACCTGTAATGCTAATCCTCCCACCTCAAACTATAAAGCTAACCATAAATACCTCAAATTCTTCACCATTAATGCACAAAGTTTAAGAAATAAAGTAACCCAATTCCATACCTGGTTGAACTACAATCACCCCGACATTGTAGCCATTTCAGAAACATGGCTAAAACCTCACATTAATGACACTGAAATCCTTCCTCTTGGATTCCAATCCCTCAGACACGACCGCCCAAATAGAAAAGGCAGTGGGGTAGCCTTAATCTGCTCTAACCTACTATCCATCACTCCATACCCTAATCCTATCCCCACATTCAATAATGCAGAACTAGTAGCAGGTCTGCTAAAAGTAAATAACCAAAAACGCATTTGTATCATTGCTCTCTATATCCCCCCTGGTAACAGCACCACTACTCTGGAGGACATACTCCTCTGGACCTTGACCAATATTAAGCAGGAGACCTATATACTTAGAGACGCAAACATCGATTGGAATAAAATCAATAACCCCAATCCCACCATATCCATTAATCTATTTAACTATACACAATTTAGTAACTCCATCACCAGGCCCAATAAAACAAACCCCCCAGGTACCACACTAGACTGGATCCTAGCTTCCCATCCCAATAAAATCTTAAACTCTGGCATCACACCTGACCCTATAGGAGACCACTTGCCAGCATTTATCTACCAAGCTACCCACTCCGCTCCTCACCTACACCAAGTCATCCACACACGTAACCTCACAAACTTTGACCCAGCTACCTTCTCTAACTCCCTGAGACAAACAAATTGGAACCCACTAAAAACCCTTCCACTAGATAATGCTGTAGAATTTTTCAACTCCTCCTTCTTAAACATCCTCAACTCCCTAGCGCCACGAAGAACAAAAAAGAGTAAAAAACAAATTTGCCCCTTGGCTAACCAAATATACCAAAAAACTTATGCTACAAAGAGACAAATCCTGGAAAACATACCATCTAAAACAAGCAGCCTGAAACTTTTCTTAAATATAAACAACTCCGCAACCTTGCTAAAAAACAAATCAGAGACAAAAAGTCCTACTATATTAAACTACAGTCTAACCAATCTAAAAGCCCAAAACAATTCTGGAACTCCATTAATTCTTTTCTCAACCCAGGTACCAAAAGCAATCCCTGCCCTGACACCAGCAAATCTGACCCTGAAATAGCCTCTCTATTCAACTCCTTCTTCACTAACTCCATAGCTGAACTACCAAAACCTTCCCTAACAATAACCCCTCCCCTCAATCCACCCTTTTGTCACCACCACCTACAACACCCTCCATCCCCAACCCTCCACCTATATTCAACCTTAAACCCATCTCAACATCCTATAAAAAAATTACATTCCAAATTAAAACCTTGCTCTAATGCCCATGACAGTATCCCATCCTCCTTCCTAAAGATAGCCGCAGATGGTATTGCTCTTCCCATTAGCATCCTGATCAATAGATCCATGCTAGAATCTTATGTTTCCAAACAATGGCACACTGCCTTCATTCTACCTCTCCATAAAGGAGGCAAAAACAATAACATCTCCAACTTCCACCCCATAGCCATCCTCTTCCCCAAGTTCCAAACTACTAGAAAAATGCATTCACATTCAGCTCATGCCATTCTTAATCAATAACTAACTAACCACTCCAACCCAACATGGCTTCCTTCCATGCCATAGTACAACCACTGCACTTCTCTCTTTCCTAGAGAGAATAAATCTTGCCTGAGACTATAGAAAAATAGTTTGTTCTTCTAGATCTGTCCAAGGCATTCAATACCATCTCCCACACCCATCTCCTAAACCATCTCTCCGACCTTAATCTCTCCCAGAATACCTTATCCTGGTTCTCTAGCTACCTCTCCAATAGATCTCAAGCTGTAAAATGGGGGACAGGCACCTCAACCTTCCTTCACACCCCCACTGGGGTTCCCCAGGGATCCATACTCAGTCCAATGCTGTTTAACATCTTTATTAACAATTCCCACAAAGCCATACCCAATACCAAAATTGTACAATGTGCAGATGATTCCACCTTAATCTGCAGTGCCACCAACCTACCAGAGCTTCAGACACTGACCCAAGTTGCTTTCTCCACCACTGAAAATTGGATGCTTCAGAATCACCTATCACTAAATGCCAATAAATCCAAAATACTATTCTCTCCCTCAAAAGCTTCCCCTCTTGATAAAATCTCATTCCAAATCATTAACCACAACAACTCCACTATAGAGGTTGTTCCCTTTGCCAAACTACTTGGGGTCACTATTGATGAACACCTGAAATTCGACACTCACATCCAGCAAAACATTAAGAAAACCCATATAATACTTGGTATGCTATACAGGAACATCCAATTTCTCTCTCCTTCCACCAGACAAATGCTTGCCACTACCTATCTACTCCCCTCACTAATGTATGGCGCTCCTCTATTAACTAATTTATCTGCCACACTCACTTCAAAATTGGAAGTCTGTTATAATAAGATTTCTAAATTTGTCACCAAAGCCAAATACTCCTCCCATCACTGAATTGCCCTTAATTTGTTACACTGGCTTGAACTCTCCAACCGTCTAGACTATCTTCAGATTACCACAGCCCACAAACTAATCTTTCAACCCTCTAAGTGCCCTGCTCTATGCAACATCCTTCTCCCTTACACCCCTCAGAGGCATCTCAGATCTACTCACCAAAACCTAATCTGTGTCCGAAAACCCAGTCGCCCTGCTGGTCAGCTCCTGATATCCTTTTCCTTAGCAAAAAAATGGAATTCTCTTCCTTCCTGTCTAAGGACCTGTGCAAACTTTGAAAATTTAAATCTCAGTTACATTCCTACCTTTACTCTAACAGAAAATGCAACTGTATTCTCCCCACCTAGTCCTATAATTCTCTCTCCACCTCTAAACCCCTCTCCAGCTATGATTACTAGCCTCTCTAGCTATGATCTATAGTCTACCACACACATGTACATTTTGTAAATATCAAATTTGTACCATGTACCTAAGAATTTACACCTGCCCTCTAACATGAAATGTAACTGTAAATTGTTCATTAATAATATTGTGTCTGTATCTAAAGGGAACATGTACCTAAGAAATTACACCTGCTCTCTAGAATGAAACATAATTGTAAATTGTTCTTCTTTTCTATATTGTATCTGTATTTAAACTTTGTAACATGGAGCTTTTCTCCCTGGGCCTCCACTGAAAACGGGCTCCCTGAGCCCAGTGGACATTCTCGGTCATCAAACTGGATATAAATAAATAAATGAATAATGTGCTTATTTTGTTAAATTCCATCCAGGCATAGCTAGAAAACTGTGGGGCACCTTTCAAGTACATGCGCACAAACTCATATTCTGCATCAGGTGTTAATAATCAACACTTACATCACTGCATCTGTGGGAAAGGTTATCTTGTTTTGTTTGTTTTATTTATAGCACATCCCAGTATACCTTGGCTGTGCTTTGTGGCTGGACTTCTCTGAAGCTGCACTTCAGTGTATTGGTTTGGAGAAATGCTCAACCTAAATTGGAGATGTTTCTGAGTATCTCTACACCAGGAAATTAAAGACTGTATTTCACTTAATTTTGCTTTGCTATTTCTGCTACTGGAACTGTTTTTGAAGAATTTAAACTTTTAACTGCACTATTTTTCCTCTCTGTAACTAAAAGAGCTTATTCGGCCAGGTGCTGGGTGCTTTTTTGGAAGTTGTATTACTTATTCTTGAGAGACAATGTTAATTAATGCCATTTTCAGTATGTCTGAGCATCACTGGCTTTTCCAGAATTGTTTGCTGGTTGGTTCTCTTGTTTTTTTTTTTTAATTTTTTTCATTTTATTTAACTGATATTTATGGTACAGCTGAGCATGGCACCATGCTCAGCATATCACCACTGTAGTTATAGCTGAATACAGTCTGAGTAGGGAGTGCATTTTCATTTTTCCCTTAAATTATTTCTCCCAAGCCATTATTGTTTACCCTGGGTTGTTGGTTTATTCACTGTGTCCAGGGCAATGTTAGCTTGTACTTATCTTACGTGCCTGCTCTGATTTGTTTCTGGCTGCACTAGGACCATCATTGTGCTATGTGTAACTCTGGTGACATCACTTAGCCAGGTAACATTTAGCTTTGTGCACTTAACGCTGGCTAAAATGGAGGGCCAGTAAACCTGCTCCCCTTCCACCACCAGCTTCCTAGGACTTTGGTATCCTAAGGCATTGTTGTAACTGCCTCATACTCTGTGATGAAGAACTCCTACTTAACACTGAAACCTTTGCCTGTGAGAAGTGTAAATATTTAACTATTGTGGAGGCATCTCTCTTACAAACGTTAATACTCAGTGAGCATCACACAGCATTACAATGCTTTCAGACACTACCACATTTTCAAACAGAACACCCTAAAATATCATGTACTAATGCCATAAAATGATCCTTGCCAAAGCCTCCTAGAACTGTATGAACTGGCCACAGCGAGAGTCTCTAAACTCATCTACTCTATACAAACCTACAGCAAGTCACTAACATAGTTGGTTCCATCCAAATAACGCAAAACTAACTTTTGATAAGAATGTATTGGTAAGTGGTGACTCATTTCTTAGGCATGCCAATTTTCCATTCACCAGGCTGGACAAGAACAGGGTTACTGTTAACTGCCTCTCTGGTGCCAGAATCACAGATATTACAAGGGTCTTCAGGACACTTTCCCAAGACAAGTATTATGACAAATTTGTGGTGGTCCAAATGAGATTGAATTACCTGGAGTGCAAAACCCTGAAAGACATACAACAAGACATGTCAGAACTCTCTAGGCATGTGATGGATGCAGGTAAGACTGGTTCTGAGTGGAATCTTTCCCACACCAAGAATCATGCCTATGTATAAAGAGAGGATAAGTGACTTAATAGCTGGTGTTATTACAGACATATTGTGTATGTATGTGTATATATATATATATATATATATATATATATATATATATATATATATATATATATGGACAGAGAGAGATATATTTATATTAGCCAAGGACAAGATGATAGTCCAAGTTGTTTTGCAAGGGATGCCATGCTCTCTCATTCAAAGGTTTCCAAACACTGGCAAAAGCCCTTGCTGCCCCCATAGTGCCTTTTTATAAAGAGTATCTTTAGTGGATATGCAATCTAACAAATTCTTCACACTCTAAGTTGGACCATGTTATAAATTGTCAGTATTCCTGTAACTGGAACACATCCATGTTTGTGCAGCTACCTAGACTTGGTTTAAATGTAAAGAAATCACTTCCTCCATGCCAGGTTTTGCTCTTGCCATGCCTTCAGGCCTGGTGGAAGCTGCAGTGGTATTTTCATTTCTGTCAAAGAACACATCTCATCTAGACTGATACCTAGAGACTTACAAACCAAGCTCCTAGAACTTTAGTTTACCAAGGAGTAGACAAGCTACCAGTTTATAGCATGTTACAGAATCCCCTCTGAGCCCTAGATGATCATGTTAGATTCTTGCAAGTTTTAGAAGATCCTATACGCAATGACTTCATAGTCCTACATACATACACACACAAATACACACACACATATATATATATATATATATATATATATATATATATATATATATACACATTTTTTTTAAGCAAGGGCATTAATGCCCTTCTAGCCTACCAATATATCAAAATAGTTTTTCTCATAATAGGTGTCCAGGCTGTTCTTAAAAATATCTAAACTATTGCTTGCTTTAATGAGATTTGGTAGTCTGCTTCATGCATCAGATGCTCTCTCACAGAACCAATTAGTACACTTCTCATGCCTATAGAATCTTCTACATAGGTTGTGTGATGATTCTCTGGTACTTTTTAATAACCCCAACATTCCCAGAGGTAGTTGTCTCTAAATGCCCTATATACCTGAATAAGACCTCCTCTTAGATATCTGTAAGAGACATTGTACAAGTTCAGATAGTTTAGTCTTTCGTAATAACTTAAGTTTTCACACCCACGGATGCCCTTAGTATATTTCCACTGTACTCTTTCCAGTTTACTCATGCTTGTTTTCTGATAAGGTTTCCATATTCTTATTCTTTACTTAAGTTTGGGTCTAATGTAACTAACAATGACTTCATCATTTCTGATCTCCTAGACTTTTATCAATCTTATTTATATAACCTATAGTTTTATACTATCATTAACCAGTTGACTGATATAATTAGAAAAACTCAAAGCTGGATCTAACCATATACCCAGGTCCTTAAAGGAATCTACAGTTTCAATCACTGTATGCTGTATTAAATATTCACTTTTCAATGTATATCTCCCAAATCTCATATGCTTAGTTTTTGATGAAGGTATCAGCATATATTTCTCCTTTGCCCAAACTGTCAGTTTAGTCAAGTTCTTTTGCAGGCATACCCTACCTGAAACACATGTAATCAGTTTAGTCAATTTCAGGTCATCTACAAACAGACTGTAGAACAAATCCTATGAAAAAGATAGATATGAAAGATACAATCTAAACAAGTATGAGCCTAGGCCACAGCTCTGTGGGACACCCTGACAGTTACCTCAAATTTCACTGATCTGATTGTTGTATGATACTTGTCATGTCCTTTTGTTTAAGGCATGCAGCTATCCATCATGTCAAGACTACATTGATACTTAGTTGTTCCATTTTATTGATCAATGTTTTGTGTATGACCCTTTCAAATACTGAAGTTAAATCTATATAAATCACATCACGGCACAATTTTTCATGTATAGCTGTTATTATATTGTTATAGAACATCTTTCAAATGCTAGTAGATCATATTTGCAACACACACACACACACGCACACACACACACACACATACATATATATATATATATATATATATATATATATATATATATATGCTGATATATGGTTTCAAGTCCCAACCTTTTTAATTCTGACAATAATTTATCTAATATTACCTTCTCCATTATATTTCCATAACATGAAAGTAAACGTAAGGGTCTTTATAACTCTAGGTTTGTCTTACTTCCCTTTCCCTTAAAGACATGCTTAAAAAGCGCATGTCTTCAATCTTGAGGAATCTCCCCATATTTATATGACCTAGAAAATGATAGATATGTTGGTACTGTAAGTTCTTGCTGAAGTGTTCTCAAGTCATTATCATTAATTCTGTCTCTTCCCTTTGCTTTGTTTGAATCCAGTTTGCATAATTCTTTTTCAATATAATCTAATCTGATTTTAGTATATGAGATTACCTGGATATTACTAGGCCAATTTATCACTCCCTTGGTGGAGCCAAACTGCTTTGCATATGATTTTGTAAATATATCTATAATTTGTTGTGTCTGAGAATAAATTTAAGAATCTATATAGTTTATCAGTTTGCACATGTTTAATCTTTCCACATTTTATGCATCTATAAAATGGTTTCATATTAGGATCAAAACCTTTATATAAATGTTCTTCAAATGTTTCTTGATCTTGTCTCACAGTATGTTAAATATGTTTCTTCAGCTTGCTTATTTCAGTTTTCAAAGTTGCAGTTCTACCTATTTTCCCTTGCTTATATTTTTATATCTTACTTTAATCAAGTATCTTCTTTTATGGAAGCATATCCTACTGAAGCTGTATGCCCAGAACTTGATGTTAAACATGTTTTTGATTTTTTTGTATTCAAACAATTTCTCTTTCAAAACTTTTACATTCCTTCTGCAGTTTTTTTCCACTGAACACATCACTTTAATTAGTTTATGTAGTGACTGTTTTGCTTCCACATAATCTGTTATTAATCTTATGTACATTGGCATAGATTTCAGTTTGGCAGAATTATCTAAATTTTTAACCCCATGATCACTGCACATCAACGGTGGTAAAACTTGACATGAAGTAACAGCAACTTCTTTAGGAATACAACAATGTCTAGTATGTTCCATTCCCTTGTAGGCTTTTTTATTCTGAAGCAATTGTTCCTGAACATACGTTGAGAATAATTTCCTTACTAATGTTGTTAAATCAATAGTATTCCAGCCTGTTTCTGGTAAATGTATTTCCCCAGCCACTGTTCCTTCTGTGTTTCATGCAAGAAATGTATGATTTCCTCTAGGTCGTCAGCACTTGACTTAGTGGTGTATACACTCCAACAAATCTTGCATGTTTCAAGGTTGTCTTTATTGTCACAGTTACACAAGCTATAGTATTAGTGTTATCAGTGAACATGTAATAACCACAGGTCTCATAACTATCTTTAATCCCTATCATAACACCTCAAACAGTTATATCCTGACAGAACTGGTTTCCAGACATTGTTCTTTGACCATGTTTCACAAACAGTAACATCTATCTTGTGGGAATGTAGCAAATTTTCCAAAAAAAAACAAAAAAAAACTTTATTATGAATGCTCCTAACACTAACAACCATCACAGATGCATTAACTGTTGCTGTTTGTGAACTGTTAAATTTTCAACCTGGCAAAAATGACTTCAACTATCCAGACATAGACTGGTGTACCTGTAACTCTAATATAGGTTATGTCCAGAGACATACTTTATTTGAGTGCTTTCTAAACAGTGTGAAATATGCTCTCTCTGAATCTTTCCTTAAATGATTTAAGCTAAACCTAGCCATAAGCTGTGTACCTGAATCCCGATGCACTGCTATGGTAGCAGCCCTCCCACTAATACTGAGAATTAAGCCTTACAAGTATGATTTGTAAAGCTATGGAGCATATCATAACCGATCTCATGAAGCTTGACACCCAATAATTTGGATTTGTGAAAGGGAGATCTTGCCTATTAAACCTTGTTATTTTTTTAAAGGGGTCACACAAGCTCTTGACAGTGGTTATGCTGTTCATACAACTTATCATGATTTAGCCAAAGCATTCCATACCATACCTAATGTCTGAATTGCAAGATAAGTATCATCCTTAAATATAGATCTGCACATGCTAAGATGGATTTCCATTTGGCTGAAAGACAGAATGCACATAGTCCATGTGCAGGTACTTAGTGCTAAGGTAATCAGTTGAGTCACCCAGGTATCTGTGCTGGGTCTTCTCATGTTTGCCATCTACTTCTATGATCTCAGAAATGATAACCAGGACCACTGGTTAACCAAATTTGCAGACAACTGTAATTGGGGTATAATTAAAAAAAAAACTTTTAAATATCTACACTCATCAGAAAGAGCTTATCTTAAAAAAGTGTAGTATAGCTTTCTTTGGAAAACAGAAGTTACCCACAATGTATGGTATAGATAAGACAGCCTTAAGGAATAAAAATGTAGTCAGGGACCTTGGCACTTGGGTCAAAAGTTCCCTCTCCTTTCATCATAATGTAGCAGCTGTTGTCAGGAAATCCTTCTGCTTAGCACAAATAGTAGCTGAAGAATTTCATATAGAAATGATGTCATTGTCCCCTTATATTTTGTCTATATTCAGTACTGATCGGATCCGGTGTAGAGTGCAGTGCACCATTCGGTATGTATCTCACATGACAATTCAATAAACCTGAAAGTGCATTTGGTAGTATGTTGTAGTAGTCTGTCACCTAGTTGTTTGTGGATTTAAGTTTTAAAAGCCTCAGAAGTACCTAACAAAAAGACCCTGGTCTTAAGAACCCTAGTTATCAGGAGATCATGAAAGCCCTGTCCCCATGCTCTTTGTTTTTTGTTCCTCTCTATATCATTCTCTGACACTCTACCCACTGCCTTGCATCCATCTCTGGGTCTACCAGCCATCTGCTAGCCCCACACAACATTGTCCAATAGGGCTGGGACTGGCATGAAACTTAGGGAATCCTGGGGATCTGGCTGACTTACATCCCATGGGAGGGGGTCTTTATGATCTACCCCATTTCTTCCCTACCCCCCCAGTATGTTCACCAAACATTGTCCAAGGGCTACTCCCCTCTTTGAGCCACACCTCTCCACAGGCAGCATCATCAATCAACAACCTCCCTCCCAGGATGGGCCCTTCCATCCATTCCTGCCAGGACCTCAGATGCTCAAGATGATTATTGAACCTAGGTTACCTGGGTTGTAGTATTGTATTCTACAGATTCCAGAAGTGTGATCTGTAGCTTGCTTACTGTGCCATTAGAGATCCAGTGCTCCTTGATCTCTTATATCTCTGTATGATAAACAGAGCTAGAGGCCTCAGCCTTCATCAGCAGATAAACAGAACATGAGAGAGAGAGAGAGAGAGAGAGAGAGTCATCACTCAACTGTAATAAAGTTCCTCTGCAGGTCAAACATTGTGATTCTATATCTTCCTTCAAATTAAACCTGGACGACTGGATGAGTGCTGTCACATTTATCCCAGTACTAACCAGCTTTTCTCTCCTTAAGAAAGTAGGTAAAGCCTGAGACTGGGTATTGGCAAGAATACATGGTCATCAGACAGAAATAGCCTTGAAAATCCTATGAATGAACCGTATGATGAATAAAGATACTTGAAGTAGGCCATAATGCAAGCATAATGCAAGCAAGACATGGCCAGGAATATTTACATTTTGCAAAGGTTGCATATTTTATAACTTTAAGATAGAGATGGGAGAACGGTCACTAATAGAGTCAGGGAAGGTAGAAGCGTTACAGTAGTTATTAGGAGAGTTGGTCAAGATCCAGTCAATTGTGGAACCAGTAGTGTTTTTACTGTAGTGGGTAGGGGTAGTGATCAGTTGTGAGAATCCATACAAGTTAATGAAATGTTGGGGTGAGTGATGAATAAGGGAGTTCCAATCTATATTAACATCTCCAAGAATGATGGTTCCTCCCAACAAACACAAATACATGTGAGAGATGCAACTATATAGCCAAACTGGAGGCTGAACTCTCTCAACTCAGGGCTGACATGACCAGACAGGAGGAGATGGTAACCACACACACAGCAAACCCAGTCCCACATAGACCTACCACAACTGCAAACCAAACACATAAAAACACAAAGACATACTCGGAGGCTCTAATAAAAAACTTACCAAAACAACAGAGGCTCCCTAAGCAGACATCCAAAAATCCACCACCTCAAAACAAAACACATGCAACACATACTTCAATAAATCAGTGTGTCAATCAATCACAGCCCTTAAGGCCAAACACCATGCCTGATACACTAGTAATAGGTGACTCTATAGTCAGACACACTGATGTCCTGCTTACCAGGCTGAACAAGGAGAGGGTGACCATGAGCTGCCTATCGGGAGCTAGGATCTGCCACATAACACACGCACTCAAGTCACTCCAAAGCAAGTACAAATATGACTCCGTCATTGTCCTTGCTGGCGTGAATGACCTGAGACGTACCTCCCTGGACTACATGAAAAGAGACATAGAGGAGCTCTCTGATTATGTAGCCCAGGCTGGTATGACCCTGACCCTGAGCAGCATCTTGCCCTCACCAAGAATGATGCTACAATACAAAGACAAGATGATCAGCTTTAATAATTGGCTCAAGTACTGGTGTCATTCTAAGGGGATCCAATGTCTGTCTGCCTGGGATGACATGTTGGACAAGCCACGCTGCTTCACAAGGGACGGCTTGCACCTGTCACCACTGGGCTTCCAGATATTGGCTAAGGCTCTTGCCACCCCCATAGTGCCTTTTTTAGGCAAGGCTCAAAAGACAAACCCACCTCCTTAGATAACAAAAATGGAAAGAAACTAAGGGTAATGCTGCTCAATGCCAGAAGTCTAAATCTCAAGATGCAGGCACTCGATGCACTCCTCAGTATGGAGAACATCGACGTCTGTGCAGTAACTGAAACCTGGTTCAAGGCTCCTGAGAGCAGCCCAGCTCTACCAGGATATACCTCGTATCATGCTTTTTGGCCCCAAAACCTGGGCCGAACCACAAAGGGAGGGGGAGTGTCCATATTCATCAAGGACACCCACACCTCCAGGTTAGTAGCAACACATGAAGCATCGGAGACCATACAGGTGCAACTAACCATAGGCAAAACTGATATACAACTGGTAGCATGTTACAGACCACCCTCCCAATCTCAGGAAACCCACTCAGCCTTCCTGAAGACATTGGAAGATATGAATGTATCTCAAAATACCATCATACTGAGAGACTTCAACTACCCTAACATAGATTGGGTACATTATTCTAGCCCTAACACCCTAGCCCAAAGGTTCCTGGAATTCATAAAGTCAAATACACTGTAACAACTAGTCACCTCTCCCACTAGGGGAGATAATATACTAGACCTGATCATCACAAACATGGGGACAAAATGCTCCACACCGGAGGTATACCCCTCACTAGTGAGATCTGACCACAAACTAATCACCCTGGATATACATATCCCACCTCCACCCCCAGCACAAAAGACCACAGTGAAAAACTTCTCAAAAGCAGACTTCACTCTTCTTAAGACTGAGATGGTATCCTTTAAGCCCACTGGGCCAGTGGATACCACATCCCACAATGCTGAATCCTTCACAGATGCTTTCTATGGACATCTCCAAGAATGCATGGATCATGCAATCCCAAATAAATCCAAGTCCCTCTCCACCAAAGGCAAGCGTCCTGTCTGGTGGACCTCAGCCATTAACAAATTGTATAACAAAAGAAGGAAGCTACTGCACGACAGAGCAAAATACCATAAAGGGAAGACATCTCTGATCAACACCAGCAGAAAATTACGTTCTCTCATAAAAACATCCAAGGCCAACTTTGAGAGAAAAATCACTAAGGACACTAAAGATAACCACAAAGCCTTCTTCAGCTATGTTAGAAACCTGGGCGGAAACCCTCAGATATGCTCAGAGTTAGTTCACAACAACAAAAAATACACTGAACCCACAGATATTGCCAACATTCTGGCTGACAGGTTCAGTGCAAATTTCTCCCCTCCCTCACCCCCAAAAGAAGAAATACTTATCCCAGCTGAATGTAATCTCCCTGTCATCTCAGATGTCCAGGTGAGAGACGCCCTCAGCAAAGCTAAAAACACAGCATCAATGGGACCTGACAGTATCCCGGGTTGCGTGCTATGTAAACTCCAAGAGGAGCTAAACCCGCACATAAAAATGCTATTTAACCTTAGCCTTACTACAGGATATGTACCTGAACACTGGCGTACAGCACCAGTGGTCCCACTCCACAAAGGGGGTACCTCTACAGACCCTGGGAACTACCGTACCATAAGCTTAACCAGCCTGGTCTGCAAAGCTATGGAAAGAATCATGATGGAACTCATAAACAGAGACATTGGGGACCTACAGACACTTGACCCCACCCAGTTTGGCTTTGTAAAGGGCAGATCCTGCCTTGTGAACCTGGTTGACTTTTTCGAAACAGTCACTAGAGCCATTGATGAGGGCAAAGCAGTCCATACAGCCTACCTGGACTTGGCTAAGGCCTTCGACACAATACCCCACTCAGGCATCATAGATAAGCTCAACAGCTTAAATGTAAACCCTTATGTCACTAGATGGGTTGCAAACTGGCTAAAGGACAGAACCCATAAAGGTAAAATCGCTGGAGCAATGTCAGACTCAAAGCCAGTCACAAGTGGTGTCCCACAGGGATCTGTCCTGGGACCCCTCTTGTTCGGCATTTATTTCTCAGATGTTAAAGCAAACATGGGAGGGTTGTGGCTGACAAAGTTCGTAGATGACTGCAAACTAGGCACCATAGTCGATACACCAGCGGACACATACATCCTACAAAAAGGCCTCACAGAAACGGACAACTGGTGCCGGAGTCATGGCCTTAAACTAAATGCCAAAAAATGTATAGTCATCCTCTTTGGGAAAAACAAAGTACCGACAAATTATCACATAGACAGCAACCCACTGAGTATGGAAAAAGTAATCAGAGACCTAGGGACCCAAGTCGACAGCGACCTCTTATTTGACACCCACGTTGCCAAAGTGGTTAGAAAAACATTCTACCTTGCATACCTTATCATGAAGGGATTCACATCCAGATCCAAGGATGTCATTGTACCCCTATACTCCTCCCTCATCAGACCCATGATTGAGTACAATTCCCCATTTGGTATGTACCTCACCTGGCATTTGCAACAGCTGGAGAGACCACAAAAGTACCTCACCAAGAGGATCAAGGGTCTCCAACATATGTCTTATTCTGCCAGACTAAAGAAACTCCAGCTCTATTCAGTAGCATACCGCCTGCTCAGAGGTGATCTCTGCCTGACGTACAAGGCCATGTCCAATCAGGAACTGATGGACATGCTCCACCTCAAAAAAATCCAAATCCATCAGAACCACGAGAGCTAAAGACTTAAACCTCGGTACAAGTATGAATAGGACATGCTGGAGGGATAGATTCATAACCCAGAGGCTTCCCATGCTCTGGAACAAGATCCCAGTTCATGTTAGGCAGAGCCCCTCACTGACTCTCTTCAAGGGAAATCTTGATGAGTGGATGGGAGATCGTAAGTTTACCCCAGGGGTCACATCTGTGTCACTACTAGACAGGGGCACAGTAAACTAATTCTATTATATAAGGGGACCTTCACTGTGTCACTACTAGACAGAGGCACAGTATTCTAAATCTATTCTGTGCATTTTGTACCATTTTATGGGGTGGCGAAAGCCACATCACTATGGCTAGGCTTACAAATGCCCCAGGGCAGATAGCCTAGTACTAAACTATGAAACTATGAAACTATGGAGTTGTTTATCCAGGAGAGTATATGTTCAAGGATAGGGACGGTTTTACCTGGGGGGATATAGAGGCAATAGCAAACTTCCTATTGTTATTGATGTGGCAGTCTAGGATCAGTTGTTCAGCAGGGGAGAAACTAGGCAGGGTAATGTCTATAGGTGTTAGCATCAGTGAGACAGAGTACAAGATAGCCACCCCACCACCTTTTTGGGTGTCCTATCAGACCTATAGATATTGTATTGAGGTGGCAGAAATTCAGAGGAATTGATATGCGGTTTTAGCCAGGTTTCCGATAGGGATAGGATGTGAGGTTTATGTTGGGCCAGCCATGCGTGAAGTTCAGACATTTTGTTGTTTAGGCTTTGGATGTTCATTGCAGAGATACAGAGATGTCTGAGGCTGGAGATATTTGAGGATGTTTTTTGAGGGGCAGCAGATAAAGATGGAGGGGTAGTGGAGAGATGGGAGCGACCAGGATTAGGATGGATGTCACCAGAAACCAGAAGAGCAAAGACAAGGCGGAAAAGGTGAGGGGTCATCAGTAAGGGGAATAGGGTACTTGAGTTTGGGCTTAGAAGTAAGAGTGGGGTAGGCCATGAGTTTAAATTTAAGACACTGAAAGGGGGAGAGAAAGAAAAGAGAGGGGGCAATAGTCAGTGGAGCTTGGTTATATGATGGAAGAGGTCTGGGAAAGGGAAGGGTGGAGGAAGAGGGGAAGATATAGAGCTCAGTGTGGTAGGAAGTGCTTAGGGCTAGTGAGACTAGAAGTGGGAGAAATAGCTGTAAGGATAGCATTGTGTGATGGGAAAAGGAGGGGAAGAGATATAGGGAAAAATATAAAGAAATATATTAGGGAAGGGTGGTGGCTAGAGATAAGCACTGTGAGGGAAGCAAAAGTATTGAGGGATGGAAATAGTGAGCATGTTAGGAGATAGTAGGTGTGCTAGGGAGTGAAAGAGTTACGTGTGAGCGAGGCAAGCCACAGAGCAGGCAGCCCAAGGTGGGCGGGGAAACAAAGAAGATTGGAGACAGGGTAGGAGGAGTGAAAGGGAAAGAGCGCAAGTTATGGTGGTAGGTGGGGGCTGTGGGAGTGACCAGACAACAAGATGAAAGTATAAATTTGAGGATACTTGGTGGGTGGGATTTGGGGGTGGAAGGGGAGCAAAGTGAGTCCAAGCAAAGCAAGGGAGAGTGGAGCGGGCAAAACTACACCACACCACAAGTAAGTTGAATGTAAGGGCCTAAAACCTGCACTCAGCACTTTAATTTTACTTACTTTTAGCATGAAAGACAGACCAACAGTATACAGTTTTGAGGTTTTTATCAGGGTTACTTGTTCAAATGTCAGACAAATAAGTAAAACTTAATCTATGTCTGAAAGTTAGAAAGCCATGAAGGTACAAGGTATAGCTGTAAAAATTAGGGTCAGAGAGACAAATGTGTGAATCAGTTTACTTTAGTTACAGGGGGAAAGAGGCAAAAAATAGAGCAGAAAGAGCCCTATAACTGAACGGAACGGGGGGTGGGATTTGGGGGTGGGAGGGGAGCGAAGCGAGCCCGAGCAAAGCAAGGGGGAGTGGAGCGGGCAAAAACCACACCTCACCACAAGTAAGTTGAATGTACCACACCGCATCACAAGTAAGTTGAATGTAAGGGCCTAAAACCTGCACTCAGCACTTTAATTTTACTTACTTTTAGCAGGAAAGACAAACCAACAGTATATAATTTTGAGGTTTTTATCAGGGTTACTTGTTCAAATGCCAGACAAATAAGTAAAACTTAATCGATTTCTGAAAGTTAGAAAGCCATGAAGGTACAAGGTATAGCTGTAAAAATTAGGGTCAGAGAGACAAATGTATGAATCAGTTTACTTTAGTTACAGGGGGAAAGAGGCAAAAAATAGAGCAGAAAGAGCCCTATAACTGAACGGAATGGGGGGTGGGATTTGGGGGTGGGAGGGGAGCGAAGCGAGCCTGAGCAAAGCAAGGGGGAGTGGAGCGGGCAAAAACCACACCTCACCACAAGTAAGTTGAATGTACCACACCGCATCACAAGTAAGTTGAATGTAAGGGCCTAAAACCTGCACTCAGCACTTTAATTTTACTTACTTTTAGCAGGAAAGACAAACCAACAGTATATAATTTTGAGGTTTTTATCAGGGTTACTTGTTCAAATGCCAGACAAATAAGTAAAACGTAATCGATTTCTGAAAGTTAGAAAGCCATGAAGGTACAAGGTATAGCTATAAAAATTAGGGTCAGAGAGACAAATGTATGAATCAGTTTACTTTAGTTACAGGGCAAAAGAGGAAAAAAATAGAGCAGAAAGAGACCGGTGTCTGACCAAAATGACGGGGTGGGATTTGGGGATGGGAGGTGACTGAAGCAAGCTTGAGCAAAGCGAGGGGGAGTGGAGCAGGCGAAAACCACACCACAAGTAAGTTGAATGTACCACACCATACAACAAGTAAGTTGAATGTATGGGCCTAAAACCTGCACTCAGCACTTTAATTTTACTTACTTTTAGCAGGAAAGACAGTCCAACAGTATACAATTTTGAGGTTTTTATCAGGGTTACTTGTTCAAATGTCACACAAATAAGTAAAACTTAATCTATGTCTGAAAGTTAGAAAGCCATGAAGGTTCAAGGTATAGCTGTAAAAATTAGGGTCAGAGAGACAAATGTATGAATCAGTTAACTTTAGTTACAGCAGAAAAGAGGCACAAAAAAATAGAGCAGAAAGAGCCCTATGACTGACCAAAATTGGGGGTGGGATTTGGGGGTGGGAGGGGAGCGAAGCAAGCCCAAGTAAAGTGAGGGGGAGCGAAGCGGCAAAAACCACATCACAAGTAAGTTGAGTGTACCACACCACAAGTAAGTTGAATGTAAGGGCCTAAAACCTGCACTCATCACTTTAATTTTACTTACTTTTAGCAGGAAAGACAGACCAACAGTATACAATTTTGAGGTTTTTATCAGGGTTACTTGTTCAAATGTCAGACAAATAAGTAAAACTTAATCTATGTCTGAAAGTTAGAAAGCCATGAAGGTACAAGGTATAGCTATAAAAACATAGGGTCAGAGAGACAAATGTATGAATCAGTTTAGCTATAAAAACATAGGGTCAGAGAGACAAATGTATGAATCAGTTTACTTTTGTTACAGGGGAAAAGAGGCAAAAAAAAGAGCAGAAAGAGACCTATTGTAATGTCTTTTGGCTTTTCCCGGTTAGGGGTCGCCACAGTGGAACTCCGGTCTGCTAATGATTGGCAGTGGATTTTTACGGTGCCGAGTTGTCAGCCTGACGCCCAGCCTTCAACAAAGGCACAGCCATTCATGCACGCACTACCTGCATGTCTTTAACGTCACTCGACCATGGGGAGGACATGCAGACTCCACACAGAAGGCGCTCCAGCCGAGAATCGAACAGGAGAACCTCTTGCTGTGAGGCGACAATGCTAACCGCTGCACCACCGTGGCCTAGAGCTGAAAGAGCTCTATGACTGACCAAAATGGTGACTCGCTTTGTTACACAGCACAGTAAAAGAGAGCTTACCAAATGTTTTTTATGTTTGTAACCTAACACTGTTTAATTGTTGAGAGAGAAAAAGTTGTTAGAAACTGTGGTGGCCAATTGCAATCCTGTAGACACCGTTTTGCTGGAGCTGTAGTACGCTAGTGTAGGTAAATGTAGAGGTTGAACTGTTTAATTGTTGGGAGAGAAAAAGTTGTTGTTAGAGACTGTGGTGGGCAATTGCAATCCCGTAGACACCGTTTTGCAGAAGCTGCAGTACGCTAGTATAGATAAATTTAAAGTTTGAACTGTTCAATTGTTGTGAGAGAAAAAAATTGTTGTTAGAGACTGTGGTGGCCAATTGCAATCCCGTAGACACCGTTTTGCAGGAGCTGCAGTACGCTAGTGTAGGTAAATGTAGAGTTTGAACTGTTTAATTGTTGGGAGAGAAAAAGTTGTTAGAGACTGTGGTGGCCAATTGCAATCCTGTAGACACCGTTTTGCAGGAGCTGCAGTACGCTAGTGTAGGTAAATGTAGAGTTTGAACTGTTCAATTGTTGTGAGAGAAAAGGTTGTTGTTCGAGACTGTGGTGGGCAATTGCAATCCTGTAGACACCATTTTGCAGGAGCTGCAGTACGCTAGTGTAGGTAAATGTAGAGTTTGATTAGAAAAAAAGAGAAAAGCAGAGATTATAGGGTAAGCATTAAGGCAACAACAGGCAGTTATTTTAGAATAGCACAATCAGAGAGGTTTGAGTGGGGTAAAAGTAGCACACTTCAGAGTAGACTAGGGTTTATGGCTATGAAAACTTAGTAGTAGAGAAACATAACAAACACTTGCCAGATTTTACAGATATACCAGAAAAATGAATAAATCGTTCATCATTGTACAAATGTAAAATAGTCAGTAAAAGCAATTCCAGTATAGCTAGCGCAAGTTACTCAGGTTGTAAATGCACTTATTCAATGTGTATGAGCAATTTAAACCTTAAAAACATATGCAGCAAGTAGTCGCTCTGATGATTATACACTTTCTGTAGGTGCAGGTTCAGTTTAGAACACAAATATTAGGACAGAGTTCAGTAAAGTCACTAGCTACTTATAAAGCTTCTGCAACAAAATAGAGCAGTCTGTGCAGTATCACAGCTTAGAAATAGGTCTGTGCAGTATCAGAGCCTAGAAATAGGTCTATGCAGTATCAGAGCCTAGAAATAGGTCATACAGTTACACACAAAAACAGTAAAAAATCCATATAATGAAGAAACTTACACTGTGAGTCAGGCCAGGTCAGCCAAGAAGGGAGAGACAGGGAATTCTAAGCACCTAGGTTTGAAAATGGTGCCTGTACTACTGTAGCCAATATAAACTTGTCAGAGGTAAGAGGGAGGGCAGGGAAAAGAGAAGGCAGTACAAGTGGTTAGAAGGATAATATTGAATGACTCACCATACCACACCACAAGTAAGTTGAATGTACCACACCACACCACAAGTAAGTTGAATGTAAGGGCCTAAATCCTGCACTCAGCCCTTTAATTTTACTTACTTTTAGCAGTTGACAGACCAAGAGTATACAATTTTGAGGTTTTTATCAGTGTTACTTGTTCAAATGTCAGACAAATAAGTAAAACTTAATCTATGTCTGAAAGTTAGAAAGCCATGAAGGGCAAGGTATAGCTGTAAAAATTAGGGTCAGAGAGACAAATGTATGAATCAGTTTACTTTAGTTACAGGGGAAAAGAGGCAAAAAATAGAGCAGAAAGAGCCCTATGACTGACCAAAATGGTGACTCGCTTTGTTACACAGCACAGTAAAAGAGAGCTTAACAAAGTTTTTTTATGTTTGTAACCTACACTGTTAAATTGTTGGGAGAGAAAAAGTTGTTGTTAGAGACTGCGATGGCCAATTGCAATCCTGTAGACAGGGTTTTGTAGGAGCTGCAGTACGCTAGTATAGATAAATGTAGAGTTTGAACTGTTAATTGTTGTGAGAGAAAAAGTTGTTGTTAGAGACTGTGGTGGCCAATTGCAATCCCACAGACACCGTTTTGCAGGAGCTGCAGTACACTACTATAGGAAAATGTAGAGTTTGAACTGTGAGTCATGCCAGGTCAGCCAAGGGGGGAGAGACAGGGAATCCTAAGCACCTAGATTTGAAATATGAGATGTTGTCAAAAGCTTTTTTGTAATCTATCCATACCATATTTAGATTCTTCCCCTTTATACAATTCTCTATTATGACTTTATTCAACAACAGATTAACCTTTGTTCCATATGACTTTTGTTTGTTACCTTTTTGTTTTATTGCCATGACTGAGTTTTCTTCTAAATGACTATAAACTCTATCGGCATCAATTCTAGTATATAGTGTATAAATCGCTAGAAGGAAAGTTATTGGTCTATAGTTATTAGGATAGCTTGTAGGTTCACTCTTAAGGAGGAGTATCATTTTTCCTGTTGTTAACCAGGTTGGTGTCTTTTCGGGCTGTGCATATAAATAGCTCTTACTTAGGGATAAATGTTTGTGTTAAAATGTTAATACTTTTAGCCAGACATTAGGTACTGCATCTAGACCTGGGGTTTTACAGTTGCTAGTTTTCTTAATTTCATTTCAGTTTTTCTGGCTGTTACTTCATCCCATTTAATGTCCTTTTTTTCTTCTGTCCATTCAGCATCTTTGTTATCTTCCACAGGGTCTTCATAGGTATTTCTCCCAAATGTGCCTATTTCATCTTTTTTGGTGGTGTTTCTATTCCTTTTTCTTTATTTCCCAATTCTCTACAAAACTTTTTTGGGTCATCAATGAATTGCTTATCTTGTACTTTTCCTTTATAGTTATCCATATATATTCCAAGTTTTTCTGTCTGTGTTTCTGTCTTTAGTTTATTACTTGCAATAGTGCATGATAGATCCTGGTCTGTTGTGATACTGCACATTGCTTTTATCACATCTATCTTTCTAAGTATTTTTGTTGATCTATTCCCTCTTCAATACTTTTCTAACAGTGACACTTCTTATCTTAATTCCTTTATAGTTTTCCTTATTTGATACTTTCATGCTAGCATTTGATTTCTTCTTCTCCTTTTCCTTACTGTCCTGTGTTTTGCGGTAAAACTTTATCTGTTATTGACTTAGCTGCCCATTAATATATCTGATTTACTTCTGTTAAATCACATGCATTTCTGTTAATTGATTACTGTGTTCATTTCTTTTATCAGACTTCTAACATTTTGGATTTTATTGACTTTTTGTAATCTATTTCTTTCATCAATCTTAATATGTCTATCCATATCTATTAAATTGAGCAACTCTTCCCTTAGATCATTTTCTTTTAAGCAGAGGATAGATTTGTTATTTTCCATTTCTGGTGGGCATTGTATAGAAAGTTCCAGAATATCTTCCTGTGACATATTCTCTTCAGCTGCATCCTGCATCTTCCATTGATCTTTCATATGGGTGGCCACTGGCCTATCACGCCTCAACATTGACTCCATCAGAGTTGCCACTGTTTTGTGCTCCTTCTCTTGCTGTGCAAGTCCAACTGAATTTTTGTATTGGTTTCCTACTGAAGGCTACAGAGTATCTTCATGTAGCAAGTGATCAAATGTTTCCCATTCCACCTGTTTCTCCTTAATTTGGGGACTCATTCTTCCATCATGCAATGATGTTACTAGAGTTAGAATTTCTACACTAAATCCTTCACTTCGCAGTAATCCATAATTTCAGTTTCTATTTCTTTAACTTCTCTATTACTAATTCTTTTTGCTACTTTTCCTCTTTGTTTTCTTATTTTTTGTATTATGACATTTTTCATACCTGGATGCATTGCCTGTATTTCTCTTCAAATATCTTTGGTGCAGCTTTTTTATATTGATTAGTTTTGCTTTCTCCTCTGTATAAATATTGCACCATATTAAATCTCTTTCTTTTCCATGTCTATATTTTTTTCTTCTTCAGATGTCTCCTCACCACCTGTTACTCTTTACTTTGGGGACTCATTGTTCTATATTTCTGTGATAGAACCTGTGTTAGACATTCTACATTAAATCCTTCACATCCCTGGTATTACATAACTTCAGCTTCTATTTGTTTAACCTTTACTTTACTAATCTTCCTTTTTATGTTCCCCCTTTGAGATCTTATTTTCTGTATTGTGAAATTTTCCATATCTGGTTTCCTTTGCCTGTATTTCTCTTAAAATATCTCTGGAGCCATTCTTTGTATTGATTAGTTTGTTTTTCTTCTTTGCGTAACTATTGCACCACTTCAGATCTCTCTCTTTCCCACGTCCGTATTTCTTTTTTATACCTTTCAAAAATCTCTAGGTTTTGTTCTTTATACTTTTGCACTTCCTCGGTTGCTTCTTTTTCCAAAGTTTCTTGGTCTGTGTAACGTTTTTCATGGGATCTGTTATATTAATGAATACAAATTTGCATTTGAAGCTTTTAACAGTTTTTTTTCAAGTATTTTTCTTTCCTTTAATTTCTCTCTTGATCTTTTTTTTAATTTATTCTGTCTGGAAATTCTGGGCTTTTTGCATAAGAGGAACTATGAATGTAAATTTACCTGTGTCGCAAGTGATAATTCAATAAAGGTGTTCGAGAAAAAAAAAGAGTAACAAAACAATTTCTTTCTTATCCTCAATAGTCTACATTATCATCTTTATGGTTCTTTTTGGCCTGCCACTTTTTTATGTGTTTTTTTTTGTGGACTGCTATTTCCTTCTACAACAAGGTGGTCATTCTCCTACTGAGCGTGGCCTAGCCCCATTATAGGAATGTTTCTGTCATGAGGATTCTACACTGTCATGAGGATTCTACACTATCATTTTTCCAGTTCTGACATCAGTGTGCATACCAGGATTGGGCACAATTTTAACCCGGGACTTCTGCGCCCAGCTGTCTTTTATATTTTTAACCTACTTCAGGCTATGAAATATATGCTATGTAAAATACAGTCTGTATAACAGTATTGTCTTGATGAGATTTTGTAAAATCAGGGTCTACCTCATGAAGGTACTCAGCAAGGGTTCAGGATGAATTCAGTTCCAGCAATACTACTCTCTTTTGCTTGCTGATTTTATCATCTCTCCATTCAGACTCTGTTTGACAGTGCAATGTGGCTTGTGATGAATAACACATGTTCATCACTGTGGAAGCTTCAGGAGGGGGAAGTGCAAGGGGAAACTAGAGGACAGGTTTTTATTTTGTATGTATGACACTTTGCAACTAAGTGATCAAAGGTGAGGAGGACCACTTGACAGAAGAGATAGCTTTGATTTAGCCATTTGCAGTGGTCACAGGGAGCCTGTGAAATGGTGAAACGGTGCCTGCTGTGCACAATATCAGGACAAGCCTGTCCACATCCCCCCGGCTGGGAAACTGCCTGCTGGCCTGCACGCATCCATAACTGATGATAGCATTATTTCTAGACTGGGGTGTGACCATGTGCTCTCCTGCAGTCATTATTTGCTTGAGAACAGTACATACAGCAATGCTTAGGTGTAGTAAGTATGTACTGGTGAACATTAAGCCCATAGTAAGTATGAGGGCTCTAGGGATATGGCATACTTTAGGTCTGCATAGGCACAAATATTTTCTTGACTGTACTGGAAACATATTTTTAAATCAGAACCCAAGTTTGGCAACTGTCATGGAGTAGGTATAGTTTGCATATAATTTTTCTATATTCACTTGTCTTCTGGATGATGGGATTATCTCTTTTGGGGGGAGGTGTCTTTTATGGCAAATAATGCTTACAGGAATGCTTAATCATATTTTTCTTTGCATTAACAAAAACAGTTATACAGATTCATAGAAAGTGACTATGCAGCCCAAAAGGCCTGCTCAGAGTCACACAGCAGGTAAATATAGACTGAGAAAAAAATCAAACCCTGGACTGTAGGAGGTAGCTCATTAACAAGTCATAGCCATAATCTTTTTTGCATACTACCAGATTAAATGCATTGTTAATTATCTAATCTTTAAGTAGCAGATTATAAAATGTTTAAAAATAGAATATTATCCAGCCGGTGCCATTATTTGGATTTGGATGTTATCTGGTGTTATATTTTTTTTAAATAAAAGTAACATATGTTAAAACTAGTGACTTTGGAATTATGAGCGTATTATTGCTTTTGACATAAGAAAACAACTCAATTACATTTATTTGGGAACACACTACCATGAATGGCCACCCACAAAGACTAAAATAAGATATTTCTTTCAGGGGAAAAGCCTCCCTCTCTGCACTCTCAGTTGATGGAAAGCCCCCTTACCACCCTAAGAGTAGTATTCTGTACTAACTCCATGGCTGCACAACAGTGGTAACAAGTGAAACTCCCCATTAAAGTGCACAGTGGTCTCACATATGGCAATTCTGAAGTGACTAAACATCTAGTCTTCAGTTCACATTAAAATGTAAATTTGACCAGCTGTGTAACTGGAAACACATGTAGGGAAACCATTATTAGTAGTGTAGTCAGTATCTTAAACAAGGTACAGGCACAATTTAGACATTTGAGGAAAACTGACATTGAAACGTAGAGTTTGATGACAATTAAAGACAACTTTGTCTGGCTACTCTGCCCGTATCTCTAGATCCCAAATTAGATGACGATCCCCCTTAACTAAGAGATTATTCATTTTTTTTCATTTGTGTCCTCTCAGCTTAATAACTTCAATATCACCTCAACTACAATCTACACTGGTGAGTCACCAGTGAGTCTACAAACTGGAGCCACCAACCCCCTCACGCACGTAGGTGACAAAGTGTATGCTTCATCCCTTTACATCACAGAGCTGGCTGCCCTTAACATTTATCTTGTGTGTGTCCTATGCATTCATAAATCTCTTCACTATTTTAGATCCTAGTATTTCTTCAGGAACACTGTTCCAGTCATTCTCTGCGCATTGTGTGGAATAATTCTTCCATTTACTATCTTAAATTTGCGCTCTGTTTTCTGGTTTGTCTCTTCCTATATTTTTCTTTAATGCTATATTCATTTCAAGCCTTAGTCTTTTATGATTCTTAGAAATTCCTGTCATGTCAGATCTAAAATGGCCGCTGACCTATAAACACTGCAGTTACCTAGCTCTCCAAATACCAATATAAATAATTACTTTTTCTGACAAACAAACACGATCCAGGGGAAAAATAAAACTTGATTGTCATCAAGACTAACTGCTACAGCTCAGAAAAACTACCAGAAACAGAAAAGAATACTAAAAAATAGGAAGATTGACTTTGATACTACCATGATTCCTTCACATGTGCTCTGCTTGCTGGCTGACTGAATCACCCAGAGGCCAACTATCTTCTTCCAGCTCTAAGCAACAAAAGAGAAATAATGCCAACTGACTCAGATAACATGGACTCTCAAACTACTAAAACTAAGTTTTCAGCACTTAAATCTCCAGAAAAAGGCATTAATACTAAAAGACCCAGAACTGGGAAGCAACAATAAACCAGTAAATCATCTAGTAAAAATAAAACTGAATCTACAAACCTTGATGACCTAAAACTTGCTCTACAGCCTCTACAATTATCCATTCAAAATTTCACAGACCAGTTAAAATCTTTTGGGGATTCCATTAATCACATTGCAACCAGAGTGGAAAAATCAGAAGCCAGAATCTTTGAAAATGAAAATAAAATCAAAGAACTACAAAATGTATCTAAAGCTTACAACAATTCTATACAAGAAATGAAGCAAACAATCCTGGACCTAGAAGCAAGATCCAGACATAATAATATCATCTTGAGGGGTATTCCAGAACGTATTGAGCAAAACAAACTACTGGAAACCATTCTGGCTATATATGGGGCTCTACTTGAAAACACCACTGAAGCAAGCCAAATAACAATAGAAAGAGCACACAGAGCGCTACACCCATCATTAGATTCCACTAAACCAAGATTAGTATATGTATGTGACCAGAATCCTTACAGCTGCAAAAAAAAAAAAAAAAAAAAAAAAAGAAACGTGGTCTGGAATGGCAAGAAAATATTTTTTGCCCAAAATCTCCCTCTACAAATTAAAATGGAATGTCAAAAACTATCTCCATTTTGTAGCTTTTTGATACAAAAGCAGATCAGATTCCAAATGAAATACCCCCACACAGTTCACTTCCAGCATCAGAGAATTTAATACAATATCAGCAACACCTCTGAAGTGAATAAATCCTTCTTAAGTACTTTCAAAGCAGTTCCTGAAGTACTACTAAAAGTAGCAAATAAAATGAAAATAAACAACATCACGGCATAAATAAGATGACCGCCAATTGAGGATGAGCGAATGCGTCAGAAATAAGGTAAAAATAAGCATCTTACCATTTTGGTACTATTTATAAGCTAAAAGAAATAATCCACGGACTTCTCAGCCGAAAATGACTCTCTGGTTCCATTAATACAGCATATGAGGATCCAGCCATCTCAATCTGCAAGTCACTTCCTGGTTAACCCCTGACTTGTCTTCCCAGAAGCCTTATCTTTCTTAAAGCACCACTACCACATTTTCAGACATTTTCAGGCAAGACAAAAGAAATCTGCAAGAACTGCATTCATAATGTCGAATTTTTGATCCTGAAAAGCACAAGGTAACCAGAAAATCTTTAGTTTTGAATTACTACGATTAGATTTCTTTCTCCAACACCTTTAACTTGGCTCCACAAGCTAATCCTGTCATGGAAAAATAGAGTACATGTCCGTCTAGAGGTCAACACAGCAATCTTCCCATTTTCACTATTCTCTGCCCTGGTATTCCACTCAACCACACATGGAATAATGTAAATTAGGGTTGCCACCTGTCCCACTTTGCGAGGGACAATCCCTCTTTGGGCAGTTGTGTCCTGACAAAAAATATTAAAAATGGCAAATGTCCTGAGATTGTAGGATATAAATATTTCCTATATTTTATGTAATAGTTGCATAAAACAGTTATTCTGTATCTAAAATACCTAAATGTTATAAGAAACAGAATAAGCAACTAAAATGCTACAAGAATAAGCTTTTATTTAGGCAAATAAGTTAAGTTATATCCTTTGTACTGACCGTGGGTATGTGTCGGCCAGTAAAATCTGATGTTTGTACCGAAAATGTCCCACTTTAGCCATTTGAAAAGGTGGCAATCCTAATGTAAATACCTACAAACTGTACGATTGCATTACAAAATAATGCATGACATTTCCTTCCTTTGACATTTAAAACTTCTGGAATCCACTTTTATATGCTATTTTGCCTATACTTCTATAAATGACTTCTCAAACAAGTTTCACCAGAATTGGACAACTATGAATACTACACTGTTTTTTTTTCTTTCCCTCTAACCCTCTAACATAGCAGCGCAACGCATTCATCACAAATGAAGAAAGAAAAGGGAAGATGAGGAAAGGACAATGAAGAAGGGAAGTAAAAAAATTTAAAATGACCAAACGAAAATGTGTATACTATTACTCTCAAGTCTATCTAATCCATATAACTAGCATACCTAAGATATTCATCTTGAACTGGTTAACATTACATTTTCTAATAATACCTTCACCTTAATTGACAGGTGCATGTTGTTAAAAATATCTAATGTAACTAGTTGTGATGTTAATTGCTTTATAAGTTTGACAAATGCTACATTCTCCATAAGTAATATATATGCTCAGATTTGCTTACTGTTTTAGGACTAACCACTTCTTTGAGGAAAAATGTTTTCAGTGTGCTATATGGAACAAGTTGTGATGTTAATTGCTTTATGAGTTTGACAAACGCTACAGTCTCCATAAGTAATATATATGCTCTGATTTGCTTACTGTTTTATAACTAACCACCTCTTTGAGGAAATTTTTTTTCAGTGTGCTCTTATGTATACTAGATTGTAACAACAGAATATTAATAATATAATAATATCTATTCTGATATAAAACTAACAACCTATAAAATCTGTGTGTTTATCACCCTGAAGCTTCTTGACCAGAGACTAGAAATATACCTGGAAACACTAACATTCAACCTGATGCATTAAGTCATACATTAATACCACCAGTTATTTAAACGACTAGTACTACCTGTATAATTAATAACACAAATCAATGCACCAACTAAGACACACTAGTCAACATATCAGGGGTATACAAATGTTTACACTATCTTAACCAATTTTAAGAGCCCTTGCATCTTACACCCATTTTGGGGGATATTCTATTTTACTACACTACACTATACTGCTCCCCATTACTTCCCCCTTAATTAAAAAAACTATAGAGAGCTAGAAGACTAGTAGAAGTTACAACAGGAAGACATGCTATTTGTTATCTGTACTATATATGTTTTTAATATTGGGCTAAAAGCTGTCAAAGTAATAGTAATAAGAAGAGTTCCACCTAAACATTTCTGCTTTAACTCTTGTTATAACTCTTTATCATCCAATTCCCCCATCTCTTCTGGGCATAGTAGTTTAGTGAATAGGCACAAGTTTGATGCAGGAAGAGTTATATGCCAATGTCCTTCCCCTTACATCTACTGTACCAACTATACCCATCACACTCATCCTTTACTGACCCATAGATATAAGAGTAGGTGTGTGGTCATTTGATTCTTGGAATGTCAAATGGGTTCAACTTGAAAAACAAAGAAAACTATTTTTACATTTGATTTACAAATCCAAAGCTAATTTAATCCTCCTACAAGAAACCCACATGCAACCAGAGCAATGGAAACTCTCCCAGAAGAAAAAAATGGATTAAGAATATCATTGCTTCTGGCAAATCCCTAAATAACTCAAGAGTAGCAATCATTATTAAAACTAACTTCCAGGGCGAAATCATAAAATATTATATGGATATGCATGGAAGGTGGTGCTATATAACAACTAAACTAGCCTGTTTAGACAAACCTATTCTGATATTAAACCTATAAGCACCTTGTGTAAATCAACACAAATTTATAATGTCTATATATAAAATACTACTTGACTTCCCCAATCATTACTACATTCTAGGAGGGGACTGGAATTCAGTCCAAGATCTTGATATTGACAGATCCAATACCAATTCTAAACACAATACCCATACCATATCAGCATTTGAAGAACTTAAAAATGACTTCAAACTATTTGACCCCCATATTTTCCAACCCAATAACTCTCTCAAAAATAAATATACCTTCTAATCTATGTCTCAAGTCTTGGTCCAGACTGGATTTCTTCCTAATTTCCAATGTATTTAGTAAATACAAAAATTCCTTCCACACAAATCCCAGATACCTATCAGATCATTCTAAGATTAACTTAACTATTGATTGGGATAACAATCAAACTTACAGTAATCGAGGGTATAACTGGGTCCTTAACTCTAACCTATTAAGGAAAAAAGAAATTCTACAAGAAATAGATGCCATCCTGGACCAAGCTTTAGACAATTTAATCTAATCACCTACCTATGGACATTTATTGGGCCTCTATTAACTCCATAATTAGAGGTACTTTATAAGTAAAGGTTCATATTATAAAAAAAAAACTCCAGGAGGAAGCCAATCTTAAAAGTCAAATCATTAAGCTTGAATTCTAACTCCAATTGTCTTTTAATCAAGAAACTGAAATTCAAATAACACAACTCCAGCAAAAACTATATATCAATGCCGAAAACCAAACATACCAAGAAATTAAAACTCTAGCGAATTACTCTGAATGGGCTCACATGCCTTCTAAATTCCTAGCGAGGCTTGTTAACCAAAACAAACCCACCCCGAACATAACAGAACTTATTTACCAAGATAAACTCTATCACACTACTCAAGATATCAATATGTATCTTTGAAAGTATATACACAAAATCCTATAGCCCATCAAACCTCTCTCATAATAAACAGGACCTAGATGCCTTCTTAAACCAATTAAAATTTCCCAAAATCAGCTCAGATCAACAAAAAATGTTATTCTCCCTGATCTCCCAGCAAGAAATGATTATGACAATTAACAAACCCAAACCCAACAAATCACCAGGTCCAGACGGCCTTACGACCAAATTCTATAAAGCCTTCCCATAAAAATCATCTCTTTTTCTTCTTTATCTATTTAATCACATTACTACCAATAGTGTAAGTGATATACATCTAAACACATCTAAAATGATTCTCATACCCAAACCAAACTCCAACCTCAAAAAAACTCTGAACTATAGACCTTTAGTCCTAATAAATCTTGATATGAAAATATTTGCGTCAATACTAGCAAATAGAATTAAACCAATCATTCCAAACATTGTTTCCCCTGAACAATCAGGTTTCATAATACACAGACAAACCTTTGATCATACCATCACTCTGGACACCATGATCAATCTCTCTACCCATACACGTACTCCAATCTACACATTAGCTATTGATGCCTCAAAAGCATTTTATAGACTCAATATAAACTTTTTGCTCAATATCTTACCTCTTTTCAATATACCTAATAACTATGTACAAGCTATAAAAACATACATACCTACAAATCAACAAACACCCATCCTCTCAAATTAACATTAAGAATGGTGCCAGAAAAGGTTGTCCTATGTCCCCCTATCTTTTTAATCTATACATTGAACCCCTTTTCCTTATCATTTCCCAGAAAACTTTCCACCATATCCCCAATATCTTTAACACAAAAATTACCCTATCGGCATTCACTGATGATCTAAATCTTTACTACTCTCTACCTAATTCAGACCTCCAGAAACTGCTATCCACTATAGACACCTTCTCAACTTTCTCAAATTACGAACTAAATTTAAAGAAACAAATATCTTTCCTATAACTCCTTCTGTCAGCTTCCCAAATACTCCTTAGCACCTGGTATTAAAACTAACCAATCTTTAAAATATCTAGGAATATCCTTCCACCAAAATCCTAAACAGTCATATACAAATAATATCATTAAACTCTGGTCAGACATACAACATGATATTAGCAGATGGACAAAACTTCAACTTCCATTCCTTGCTAAATAGCCACAATCAAAATGAATCTTCTACCTAGATTTCTATATATTTTAATGCCTCCAATACCATTATCAACCTAAAATTCTTCAAAACCATCCACTCCACAATTTCCAAATTTATTTGGGTCCCCAAATCAATCAGAATCAGTTATAATAAACTGACCTACCATAAAGACTATGGAGGGTTAGGGCTGCCAGACTTTAAATTCTACTATGATATCATAAACCGTAATAGACTAATAACAATAGCCTACCACACCCCTTCACCACAACAATGGTCTCCAACCTGGGTCAAACTATTACACAACTATATCAAAACACTATCCATCAATCCCAGAGCCCTCACTTTCCTTTACAGTGAGAATTTAAAAAACTTAAACTACACCCACTTGTTAAACATAAAATCACTATCATACAAAATATTTCAAGTCATTAAATCTATATTATGTATTCACTTCCCTACAACCAATCCACCTTAACCCCAATCTCAAAATGAATAACCCAATGTTCCTGCAAACTCTCCCTATGCATTTCAATCTTATACTCTAATACATGTACAAATTCTTGAAGGGACTTAGCCCATAACTCTGTGTATTATTGTCCGAAACTGAAGCCGCAGGAGTTTGATGTTGTCTACTATGTTTTATCCAAGTTTGTCACCCTACTGAAAAATGCATATTATACTTATCTCTAAATGTTTCTATTGTTACTAATGTATTTATACTCTGCTTTCTGGAGCTTTTCTCCCTGGGCCTCCACTGAAAATGGACATATACCCAGTCGGACTTTCCTGGTAAACAAATGTAAAATAAATAAATAATAAAATAAATTATGAAAAACCTAAACAATTATCTCCTCCTCAAGAAACTAACCATCTCTGATATATTTCCCTTAAAGAACAACACTATCATTGAAATGAGAACACAATTAAAGCTCCCTAAAAGCTATACAAGCATTTTAAGGCAAATTCAAGACCTTAGCAGATATATCATAGACAATCCTGATATCAACGCAAACGACATCCAAACCTGCGAAACCATATGGAACCTCCTATCCTCAAACAAAAAAAATGTTATCTAACTTCTACAAATTTATTCTATCAATCAAAATGCAAAAATAAGTTATTTATTCTAGTTACTAGAAGGAAATAGATCATTCAATCACAAACAAATATCTCAAGTGATCCAGCTTACCTCCAAACTTATTCCTCTAAAAAAACTTAAATATACACAGATCATAATACTGCATAATGCCTACCTTACTCCAATCATTCTAAATAAAATATACCCAACCACCTCTCCATTCTGCCCCTACTGTGATAATCACAAGGCTGATCACATCTTCTGGAGCTGCATGTGCACCTATAAGCTATGGTGCTCACTTAGAGTCCAGCAAGAAAAAATGGGTTATGAAAAAGCAACCTTATCTTGGAAACTAGCTCTCCTACACATCACCCCAGCTGGCCTGACTAAACTACAAACATGTATATTAATAACACTAGTTTTGTTACTTAAATACTACATTACATTACATTGGAAGGATAGAGCATCACTCACCTGGGAGGGTTTCAAACAATTAGCTACTAAACACCTACTAGCTCACAAATATTTAACCTACACTCAGGAATCCCACACCCACTGTACAGAATCTTGGAAATCCCTTTTTGAACACATTCTAATTTGAAGTTGGTATATATAATTAAGGATGGACTTTTGGCATATGTGTAAATAGTTTTCACTATTTTGCTTTTATGTTTTATTAATCAGCAATGTATTCACTGGTCATACTGCTACCTGTCAATTATCATTGTTATGCTCACTGTATATGTTTTCATAAAAAAGAAATAAAAGATTTTCCACACAAAAAAAAAAAATAAATTCCTGTCATGTCATCTGCCATTGTTTTTTTTTGTACTACACACACATATTAAGCTCTTCTGGTATCTCCATGTGTTGCTGAATGACACCTTTTGCAGTCTTTTCTCCATTCTGTTGCCCTCCTTTGCAATGCCTCTTTCTTGTCTTAAGTCTTTAGATCATGAGTGCTTCGATTCATAGTCAAGTTGCGTAGTACAGAGTGAATTTGCATGGCTTGCAACCATACAGTGTTGGAGATTCATAGAAACATGTTGCATGAGAGTGTAGCCAGTGGTGGAGCTCATCACTGCATTTATGCAAATGACTGAATAATGATATACAAATGAAAGTGCATAATCAAATGAGGCAGTAATTGTATGCAAATATATGCAACCAAAACTGTCACAGCTCACAGCCATTTTGGAGGAACTTGCACATCGCACTGCATGATTCTTCAAAAAGCCATTGGACATGGCAAGTGTCTGCATTACAGGCAGTATCAAAATAGGACATGCTTAGCTGCATCTCGTTATACTAAGTACTGACAGCTCTCATCCAGTACTGCAATGTAGTGTATGGCAGCCATACCTCTCAACCTCTTACAGCAAGAAATATGGACACAGCCCAACAAAATGGGGGGACAAAGGTCCAAAAATAGGGCCATATTTTAAATATTGCTCCTATAAACTTAGAAAGTTGATAGAGAGACAGGGTTTGTTGTAACATGCATTTTCCAAAGAATATGAAGTCTGAAACTCAAGTGTATATCATTATTTACTGACTTCAATTCTCATATAATCCTAGGGCCCCTCCTCTTCGGCATATTCATAAATGATCTTAATACTGCCTCCTCTCAAACATCTATCATACAATACATAGATGATTCAACCTTCATATGTACAGCATCCACAATAACCCAACTTCCTACAGTAATACGAAAAGCCCTCTCTGATATTGAAATGTGGCTAGCAAACTCACAACTCATTCTCAACCCTAATAAAACTAAACTTATGATCTTTCATCCATCTAAACCTACTAACCTCCCAGCTGACTTTTACATCACTGCCAGTAATAATACTAGGATTTTCCCAGATTCCCAAACAAAACTATTAGGCGTCATAATCGACAACAGACTAAAATTTGACATACACATTTCTAACACAATCAAAAAGGTTCACAAGAAAATGGGAACAATGTATAGAAAATACAATATATAATATTACAATATAGAAACAAAACTAAAAAAGAAAGAATACTACAATATAGAAACAAAAAATCTTAGTAGATGCTGCAAGAATAGCCATAGCTATAACCCACCTTCTCTCCTCAGTCTTATATGCATCCACCAGACTTTCCAACCTCAAAAAGTCAGAACTAAGTAAATTAGAATTGTGTTATAATAAGATTGCCAAATTTGCAACAGATTCTACACATTCAACCCATCACTGTCAATGCCTAAAAAATCTTTCTTGGTTGGAACTACCTCATATTATGAACTATAACCAGTTAATAATGGCTCAGAAAATAATGCACAATCCTGACAATGTACCTTCCCTAAAAAAATCTTCTAGAACCCTACTCTAACATTCGTACTCTTCGATCCTCTAACAAAGACTTACTCCAAGTAACCAAAGTATCCAATACAGCAGGCAACTCTCTTTACTTTGTTGCTAAAAATTGGAATACCCTTCCACATAGTATTAGATTCATAAACAATCTTAATAATTTCAAAATATCTATAAGCAATCTTAATCATTTCAAAATATCTCTCAAAAGACACTTATTTGAATCCTGGCTTTGCACATGTTAACACTCCGGGTTAATTATTAACTTAACATTACTTATACAATTTGGCTGTACGTACTAACTCTGTTAACATATCCCCTCTAACAACACTACTTCTCTAAGTAGTTACATTCCTAGCTGCAACTCTCACCACGGAAGTATTACTAACTATGCACTACTTTGCCTAAGTGATTCTCCATGCTTATTTTCCTAACTAATGCTATGTTTCTCCACATATATAAATTCAGCCATATATTTGTCTATGTTCAAGTGTTTAAAGTCTTGTTCTATTTGATGCTATGTATATATTTTTGTTTTTACATTTTTATCCTGTAAGTGTGTTAACAGTAATTGTTTGTCAATTTTTGTTTATAATTTCTACTACTTCTTGTGATAATTTGTATGTAAGCTTAGACTGGAGCTTTTCTCCCCAGGTCTCTGCTGAAAATGGGCACTGTTCCAGTCGAACTATCCTGGTAAACAAATCTAAAAGAAAATAAATAAATCCCAGTGATTTGCCAGAAATCCACAAATTTTACGAGGAATCTGGACATTCTGCAAAACTCTGGACAGTTGAGACGTATGAGCAGCAGTATACAACCCACAGACAGTGGATTACATACCATAATTTAACTGACCCAGGAGGTATCTGACTTCTTACTTGATCAGAGTATTGTACAAATCCTGGTAGACATGTGCCACTAACAAGCAGACTCCAGAGGAAAGCATGGCCTTCCAATCTCTGTCAAGACAAAAACATGTATAGCATTCACCATCCTAGCATCCTAGACAAAGAATTTTCTGAGAACAACAGTGAATGTGTAAGTTATATGACAGGCAGCAGTTTTACATATACTTAACCAGTTCTTCTACATCATGCTTCTACATGTGGATGAACATATCCGATTTCTTAGAAAACAGAGAAGACAGCCACCATGGCTTCTTCAGGTACTGGGTGTCATAGATTGCACACCTGTAGCAATAAAGGCCTCACTTAGTCAACAATCACAGCAGTATGTCAACAGGAAAAGCTGTCATTCCATGAACTGGCAGGTAGTGAGCAATGCACAGGATGTTTGTATCGATACCATATTTATAGCTGCAAGTACTACTAATAATATTAATAAATTACATATAGCTAGTTGAACTAACTCCATTTGCATGCCTTGTGTCTAACCACAAGGTGTGTAACTAAAAAGCTCTACTAGCTATTTATCATTTATTATTATTATCATTATTATTACCACCAATGTGTCTACACAGAAGCCTGCCAGTTCCCATGATTCACATGTATGGCACTTATGAAAACTGTATTGCCTCTACCAGCAAGGTGATTTTCTACAGGGTCATCTAGTGCAGGCACTGTGGGGAGAATATTTCTGTACAGCAACATACTGTGTGTACATAACCACTGCCCCAGCCTCCCCCCCAAAAAAAATTAATCTGTTCTGTATTACAGGTGAAGCTGGATACCCTCTTGAATCATGGCTAATGGCACCTATTCATAATCTGGAAAGTGTTGCTGAACTACAGTGCAACATGACACGTGCACAGACCAACAACACTGTCTAATGGGCATTCAGTTAAGGTACTGTAATACTCCCCTGCCACAGCCTGCAAGAAATCATAGATTGTACTGTGCCATATAACATGATACCATGAAAGCAAGTGGGACAGCCCCAAAGTATGGCTGTGATCATTCAGAAAAACAATATGTACAACAAAATCAAATAGATTATTGATTAGCAATTTTTTGTGATAGTCACCTTTCAGACTGTAATATAGGAAGTCCCTAAACAGTCCTACAGCTGACACAAACAAAGTGGATTTCAAATGAATGCAGAGAATGTAAACAAAAAAACATTCTGTTCTAAACTCAGGTAGCAGACATTTTAAAAAGTCGAAATTCAGATGTTTATTTTAAGACAGGGAAGGGTGTTACGCCATCTGTTGTATGTGATGGAAATTTCAGTTCAAGAATTTGATGAATAAGGTAATTTATCTAGCTGTTAAGGACAATTAGGACTTGGCCCATACTCCACAGGTACAGAAATCATTGTGACATCATCTATGGAGAACAGTGAGCTAGAAAACGGGGAAGCACATGCCAGACAACACCACCCCTAGATGGTGATGGGCACAATACATGGCACAGCAGGTAAAACACTGATGTCTAGTCCAGAACTATGGGCCATGATAAGTATACAATGTTGTGCAGCAGAGAACAAAGATGATGAATGCAGTGTTAATGTCAGACTATACTAGGCAGTGCATGGTCAGGTCACAGTATGCATCAGATAATCCATACTTGCTGTCACATGCATGTCACGAGTTTACCCGCACTACTGGTTAGTGGTTCACAGTCACCATCATAAGCACAGGTAACAAGGGAAACAATAATATGCTCGAATACAAACTGGTTGGGGAAATCATGTCACAGGTGGAGGCCGTGGGGTTCTTGTGTTGTGGGAATGTGCTCTATACCAGGGATCGCATCCTTCAGTGACAGGGATGGAGCACTAGTCTGTGAACATGAGTTGCCTGCACTCTGTTGGCCCTGGAACTGGTCCTCCTGTGGCAGGAAATATGTGCTACTGTCAGACTAGGGCCAGGTTGGTGCTTTGCCAGTGGAAATTTTGTGTCTTTGCTACCCATGATGAGGAGTGGCAGAGTGTTTTACATCTTGTAACTCTGGTGGAGAGTGTGTATCCTGCTGGGGCCCACATCACCATCACATTGGGCATGTGCTCTGCCTTCACCATAGACAATACTGTCAGTATGGACAATGATGATGGTACTTAAAATCCTCAACATGGAGGTGGTAATGTGGGTAGTATGCACCACCAAACACCTCAGGATGCCAATCATAATAGTGTTTCTGGACTCCATATCCTCACAGAAGTGTTGATAGGGGGGGTGGCATCCTCCTGAGTATCCTAAAACACAGTAGCCAGTCCCATGCTGCACTGTTTAGCAGCAGATTATAAGTGGATGGCATTCTTGCAATTGTTCCTATAAATTCTAAATATCACCTACAAGTTAACAGACAACTTAGATAAGTGATGGCACTGGGTGATGCTGTAATATGGTAGGAATGTTCATCTCTGATGCAAAGTGCTCATCTTCTTAAGAAGATGCTCATAGCCATGGGAAGACCCTTTTTCTCTGAGGCCAGTAAGCACATCACCTGTACAGCCATGGGTGCATCAGTGCATGTGGGTGTACATTTACCTTTTATAAAAGGTGCATGACCATCCAGGATGGAGACAGACAATGCCAGTGTTATCTGACGGCTACTCTGGTATGTGTTTTATCATCATCAGCTCCCACATGAGTGTTGGTAGCAACACTTGCACAATATTTACATACCTTCCATCTTGCCTTTGTGTGCTTGTGATGTCCTTGTGATGAGAAATGAGCACTATGGTCAGCTTACACTGTATACGTGTGTAATTTCTATGAGAATATCTGCTATATGTCATACTAACCTGGTGCATCTCACAAAAAGACACATGGAGTTTGGGTCATTCTGGCACTGACAGTACCTCCAGCTATTGATACTGGGGTCTACTTGACATTACCGAAATGTCAAAAGATCGAAATTCATATAACTGAGACCAATAGATCGAAGTTTCAAATAACTGAAAATTCACTACGCTGACGTTCAGATGACTGAATGTTTGAAATGCTGACTCTGAAGCTGAGCAGAACAGGAAATTCTCATTTCTGCACTGTAGTGCGACCTCGGAGTTGGTATATTTAATTTGCAGGGGCTTTGGGGGCACAGCCCCCCCCCACAAAATTAATTGACAAAATAAGATTTTTTATTGGAATTGAGGACTTTGTAATGAATATTCATGTAGGTGGCATAGGTACGTAGTGGTGCCTAGTGGCATAGTGGTGTTTTCTAGCAGTAAGAGGTTGTTGGGCGGAGTTTAAGTTAGAGTTCAGTTGTAGTTTGTAGTTTTAAAGTTGTAATGCTATATTTCTGTGGGAGGAGTTATTATGTGTCTAACTGTTTTAAATGGGAGGCGAGTCAGATTTTGTAGTTTTGTATTTGTAGAGTTGGAAGTGTAATTTATAGTGTTGCCATTTTTGGGATTTGTATGGGTTAAGGTCACTCATTTGTGTTGGTTTTGCTGCTGTGCTGAGAATCGGCTTTTTGGGTTTTGTTATTTTGATAGTAGTTGATTTCAGTTTTCAAGCATGTGAGTTTTTGTTTATTTCGTCTAGGCATTTTAAACATTGGTCTTTTGACATTTCGGTAATGTCAAGTAGACTCTAACACTGTACCTGTTTTTTCACTCAAGGAAAGCAGAAAATCCTCCATGTTCATCATGGTGCTGTAGGCCTTGTTGGGTCCCCTCTTGTGGCTGACTTCTCAGCTGATATCTGTCTTGCCTTCATCTTTGCATGACTAGTCACATCAGTGACATGACTAAAACATTAATGTCGTTTTTGATTACATCCACCCATGGTGTTAATGCTGCAAACAAGTAGCTGGCATATGTGCTAGTCAATGCTCCCTTTCTCCAACAATTATCACCCAGCAGGATTTAATTCTCAGAGGCCAAAATTACCCAGCTTTTGCATACCACCTCATGCTGTGGATATGTTGATTCCTGTAAAAAACGAGAACATTGCTATTCATTTTATACAGATACCAATTCTTTAGAAGCCAGCTATGGAAATTCAGATAAACTTATATAGTAATATAATGGCTGTGACAGTTTGTGTAAAATACTGGTGGTGTACTTGGCATACAAGTGGTCAATTTTCTCTGCAGAGCTCAGCCATGCTATTAGGTACTATATGTATCTATGTCTATATAGGAAATGTTTAGGTCCTGAACAGTAGGCTGCTATGTTGTCTGTAAATCTACAGGGTGTACATAAAGTATACAAGTGAAGGAGACCAGTAAACTATTTAGCAGCCAGTTATGGAAATGCAGATAATAAACCTATATAGTAATATAATGGATGTGACAATTTGTTTAGTAATACTAGTGGCTTACTTGGCACAGACAGGGTCAGCATTCTTTGCAGAGCCCACCCATTCTGTTAGGTACTATATTTATACATAGATATGTATAGATGTATAGGTCTCAATGATAGGTTGCTATATTGCCTGTAACTCCAAAGGATGTATATGAAGTGCACAAGTGAAGGGGTTATATGTCTCCTGATGTAGATATATAATAACATACACATAACAGAGAGGTTTGCAGTCTAAGGTACAACCATTCCAGGTATTAGTGCTTGGTAGAAAGCACACATGAGGCTAGTGGAACACCTGCAACACCTGAATAATAGCTTTAACAGCTTCAGCTTTAGGAGGACACTTTTAATTGGGTAAGATAATACATCTTACTACAGAACTAATGCCATATCCTTACTTCAGAGACCTCACTCGATCAGTGGACACTGCAAAACCATGCATTAGATCATGTTCAAAATGGTGGTACTACACATACTCTGCATCCATGCAGCTGAATGGTTAGTATGTGGGCAAGTAAGTCCATGCACCATTGAATGTATCTAAATTGGCTAATTACACATTTGCGCAGGACAACCAAAAACACAAGTCAAATATACCTATGATGTAGGCTTGTACAGGTGACTTGTACATCTGTGCATATGCCATGCAACTGTGAAGTCATATGCTGCACTACTTCTGCTTATCAAAATCATGTTGCAGGCATGATTTATAGGCTGAGAGTTAAATGGCAATGGCTATTTCTGCTAGTGCCCAGTGATGAGTACCTGATTGGTGGCTGAAGCAAAATGAAATTATGCTCTCTGTCCTTCACATGATGTAGTTTAGGGATCAGATACTGGGGCCTTATGATGATCCATTCTGTAAGACTGATGCCTGGAATAGCCTGACTAAGGTGCTGGCAAGTACCACAGACACTACCAGGAAGGCTGAATAGTGCAAGCGTTGTTATGATGACCTACAATGCTGCTACCCTGATGACCTCTCTCACTAGGAAGCAGACCTTAGGCAACAATGTCCAAATGGTATTGTAAGTATCTCTCTGGTACACTTTATTAATTTCATTTTATCTATTACTTTTTGTGAGAATTATTGTCAGTGTTTTGCAAAGACATACTTCTGAATCCTGCAGGTGTCTGTCTCATATGTCATGTTATTTATTATAATTTACTGTGAGGGGTACTATGTGTGGATTTGGGGGTGGTGCTAGGAAGTAATGTCAGCTTCATGTGCAGATTTTCCCTAATATTTGAAGATGTGTCTCTGATACGATTGATATGTACAGTAGGGTTATGATTGGGGCTCATAAGTATGGTGGATGAGGACATGTAACTACTCTTACCATGTTGAAGGATAAATCACTATGCATGTCTGTGTATTTATAGATATGGGCCTCATTCCTTGCTGGCTACATTACAAAAGATTATGAGACATAGGTACAGAGGAGTGGGGGGTATATACTACACTGAGGTACAGAGTAGCAGGGATATATACTATGCTGAGGTAAACAGAAGCAGGGGTATATAATACACTGAGATACAGAGGAGTTGGGGTATGTACTACACTGTGGTATAGAGGAGGGAGGTATATACTACACTAAGGTATAGAGGAGCAGGGGTATATGCTACATTGAGGTATAGAGAGCAAGAAAATATGCTACACTGAGGTATATTGGAGCAGGGATATAGGCTTCACTGAGGTATGGAGGAGAAGGGGCATATACTACACTGAGGTGTAGAGGAGCAGGGATATATACTACACTGAGGTATAGTAGAGCATGGTATGTACTACACTGAGGCATAGAGGAGCAGGGGTATATATTATGTTGAGGTATACAGGAGCAGGGGTATATAATACACTGAGGTATAGAGGAGTTGGGGTATGTACTACACTGTGGTATAGAGGAGGGAGGTATATACTACATCAAGGTATAGAGTAGAAGGGGTATATACTACACTGAGGTATAGTGAAACAGGGTTGTATACTACACTGAGGCATAGAGGAGTTGGGGTATGTACTACACTGTGGTATAGAGGAGGGGGTATATACTAGACTGCGGTATAGAAGAATGGAAGTATGTACTATGCTGAAATGTTTTCTTCACCTATTGCAGTTTACTAATCTGACCCTTTTTCTTCCTAGCATGGGCAGAATGGGAAGTTAACTGTGGGGCTACTGCAGGATGCTACATAGATTGGTGACAAAGCAAATCTAGTGTTACTGATGCATGCTTTCCTGTGGTTATATACCCATTTCACTTATTACACATATACACTCATTGCACTCTTCCCAGTGATTCTCCATTCTGCAGGTCCAGAAGAAGAACACGAGGTGCAGCAGGTGTTTCAGGTACTGCCTGTCCTTGGTGAGGCCTTAGCTGGGGACAGTGGTGGGGCTGAGAGTACCCTGCTGGGGGGATGGAGGATACTAACCTCTCTCTGGCATTTAGCCTGGCCTCATTGCCTGCAGCAGCCCAGCTGAAACAACAGGCAGTGGTGGGGTCAGTGGTTGAGAAGGAGCTGGAGACTCAGCTTAGTTACAAGGAGCACTTTCTGGCAATATCAGATTCACTCACCTGGCTATTCCAGACCAGTGGGCCACCAGAGAAGTCCCATTCCCCATGCCATGCTGCACTGTCTGCTGGCAGTGGGTCAGTGTAATTCCCCTCTGGGCCAGGTTTCTGCCCACATGCTACCATTACTCCCTCCTATCTATTCATAGCCTGATATTCTTCTTTCCATAGCTTCCAAATTTTTTGTTCAAAAATCAGTAACGAAGCCAAAAATAATGGGGGTGACAAAGGCCCAAAATCACAGGCAATTTTTAAATATTACTCTAATTCACATAAATAGTTAACAGAACAACATGTTTTGCCTCAACATGCATTTTCTGAACAATAGTAAGTATGAAACACTAATGACTGTCATTATTGACTGCCTGTAAGCCTCTGTGATTTACCAGAAAATCAAAAACAGTATGAGGGGCAGTGCAATTATTACAGAAAGTCAAGAATGTTCTGAAAAATAAGGAAGAGTTAAGAGGTATGTTTCCTTCCTTCCCTTTGTGTACAGATCCATACTTTGTGTTATCTAACTCTTCCTATCACCATTAGTTCAATCTCAATGTGTTGCTGTACATTCTGTGTTTCTCCCATCCTAGTGTGCTGTATCCCCCCAAAATGGTACCTGCCTTTCCTTCCCATCCTGCATATGCCTTACATGACTTCCTTCTCTGTGCCCCTCTGTTTGCTACATTCCTCTTTCTTATTTTCCTATACACCTCTTTTCCAGCCCATTTTATGCATAATAAGCGTGTCCATATATGCCCCCTTAACACATTGTAGATGCCATTCTGATGTGACTATATGTATGGAGCACTACTTTCTGCAGAGGAACTACCAAGTGCACCAGCTGTCATGCTGTGCACACATACACACATACATGTGTATGTCTAACTATCTATTTATCTATCTATCTATATATACACACACACACACACACACACACACACACTCACACATATCTATAATGCTGTTGGGTCCACAGCTGTGTCAGGTAACATAAGATGTCAGTAAATGGTTATAGATGCTGTGATGCCCATGCACTGGCCCAGTAATCAAGAAGCCTCAATCCTCATCACTAGCACCAGAGAGGGGTGTGCACATTGGTGGGATAACAAGTCCACACACTGTAAAGTACAATTTCCCATAACAGTACACAGAGATCACAGTCAGTCTGGGGCTGGTTTCTCCCTTTCTCTCCAGATCCCCAATAAGACTCCCCACTGACACAGCTATAGGGTTCAGATCTCAGCCAAGCCAAAACCTCAAGTACCCTCTCTGTCCAACCAGTGCTTCATGTCCCTGCACAAGTAGCTGACACACACACATTCTGAGATTTGGTTTATATACAAACACACAGACACTCCTGGGGAAGGCTGGCAAAGGTTCTCCAGGAATGCCCCTTCCTGCCAGGCTATAAGGTAGTAATCTCTGCCACCAACTACTCTTATCAGCTACTAATAAGGCCCTTCCCAAAGGGTGACCAATTTCACTGTGTAATATTACTGTTATCCAAATAGTAAGTGTGACTGAACAGCAAGACTATTGGAGTGGCTTGGACAGTATCACCAAATACATGCAAGTACTCTTTAAGAGCTTAAATTATCTCTACACAAAACAGCCACAGTTGAAAGGTTTAAAAATATTTAATAATAAATAAAACCACAAGAAAAATCTCATCAATTCAACACAGTGCAAATCAAGAGTTCAGAAATCACAGGAAACATTTACAACAATATTGTAGGATAGTCTGACATAAATATAGAGAGAAGCTAGGTTAATCTGGCTATATTTCAGTCTAACTCTAAGAGAAATACTAATGTCTAAGATCCTACTTACATAGCAAACCAAGTGCTGGTGAGCTGATGTCAGCTTCAGACAAAATACAAAATGCTCATTCTTTCTCTCTGAGAAAGTCTTAAATTAATAACACCTAGTACTCCTGAGTCATTTCACATTAGATCATTTTTATCACTTCTCCTTTAGTTCTCAGGCTAACAGAAACTCAAAATTTACATTTCTTGTAAGCTGCACCTGGCCAGGAAGCCAGATCAATAAAGGACACTTTTACATGTAAAATCTTAGTAATTATCTCTTTAAATCAAGACAATAGAAATAATTTGCTAGCCCAGACATCCTTTATCCATGCTTGAGATCAGTCATAAAATGCTTTACTTATCAGCTTTCTTCCAACAAGGTGCACTGTGGTTACATTTTTGAAGCTCAGCACATAACACAATTTTCTTAATATTTACAAGGACATAGAATTATTTACAAAATTAAAAAAAAACTTCTAGGGTGGCAGCCTTCACCCAACTGAACATTGCCCAAAAAATACTGTACCAGCCTTCAAACACCCTTATACTCTCAGAACTTTTAATACCTTACAATAATCTTAACTCCCTTCGTTCTTCTAGGAAACTTATGGCTAAATTAACAAAGTCCAATAACTCAGCTGGTGACTCTCTTTTTTCTAGCACAGTAGGAAGGAACTGGAATCTACTACCCAGTGACATAACACTAATCTCATCACTGCCCCTCTTCAAACAAAGAATAAAAGAACACTTGAAAAATCACTGGCTCTGTTCCTGCACTAAACCTGACTAAATTTCTACCCCACTCTATCTCCTTACTACCCCCACATCTCTCTCCCTCTTCCCTGAACAACTATCCTTTCTCTCACTTACTTCTTTTCCTCTTCTCTGAAAGTTTGCTTAATCCTTTCTTATCCTTTCTTTTTTACTTTACTCTTACTTTTTCTCCCACTTCCTCTCCCTACCACCTTTCCCTGATTTATGCTTCTCAGTAGTTTAGTTTGTTTATAGGAAATGATATCTCTTCCTACTTGTAAATTGTTTTTGTATACTAACTTTTTTATTGTCTTTACATTTATCCTGGTGATTTTCTTGTATATTACTTCAAATGTATGTTTTTTGTATATCTTGTGGAGCTTTTCTCCCCGGGCCTCTACTGAAAATGGAAATAATTCCAGCTAGACTAGCCCGGTCAACAAATGTAAAATAAAAATAAAAATAAATAAATATCCTCCCCCTCCCCCCGAGAACTCAAACTAGTTTTTTCAAGTGAGCCTTGTGAAATGTTCCTTGAATGGGTTAGGTCTGTCTGAGTATATCTTACCACATTCCCTGTTTTGAGAGCCCATCTGCGTTGGCATGGCTAATCCCACTGCAGTGCTGCATTGACATATCATATACTTGCAACCCTAGGTTCCATCTTAGCAACTTGGCATTTTGCTGGCTGGCTCAGTGTAACCATGTTAGGGGATTGTGATCTGTAACTACAGTGAATTTCCTTCCATACAGATAACGCTGACGTTTCTGCAGTGCCCACACTATAACTAGACATTCCTTTTCTACAGATGCATAGTATTCTTCCCTGGGTTGAAGCCTATGGCTGAGATAAATCACTGGGTGTTCTTCTCCCTCTGAAGAAATATGGCTAAGTACAGCCCCCACCCCATGGTTAGAAGCATCCAACTGCATAACAAATTCTTTGCTGTATTCTGGACTTGCTAACACAGGGGTCCTCCCAAAGCTTCTTTAAGCTTCTGGAATGCCTGCTCACATGCTGTGGTCCACACTACCTTACCTGGTCTGTTTTTCCTTGTCAGGTCTGTGAGGGGAGCAGCTATGGTACTATATCTGGGGACAAACTTTCTGTAGTAACCTGCTGTCCCCAAGAATGCCCTCACATGCTTTTTGGCACCAAGTGCAGGGTATGCCTGAATGGCTTCCACTTGGTAAGATTCTGGCCTGATCTTACCACTCATGACTCTATGTCCCAGGTAGGAGACCTCTGCCATACCCACCTGGCATTTGCTCGGCTTAATGGTCAACCCTGTCCCCTGTAGTTTGCCCAGCACCTCCCTGACATGTTGAAGGTGCTCTTGCCAGGAATGGCTGTTGATGGCAATATCATCTAAGTAAGCAAGGGCAAAATCTCCTGCTCCTGGTAAGGTATGATCTACCCACTTCTGGAAAGTCGCTGGGGAATTTTTCATCCTAAAGAGCATCTTTGTGAACTCATACAGGCCAAAAGGAGTCACAAAGGCTGACGTCGCTCTAGCACTGGGAGTCAGTGGAACCTGCCAGTAACCCTTGGTAAGATCAATGGTGGTAAGATACTTAGCCCCACCCAGCTACTCTAGGGCTTCATCCAACCTAGGCCTAGGGTAAGCATCTGACTCTGTGTGACTATTTCATTTCCTGTAGTCCACACAGAACCTGGTGCTGCCATCCTTCTTTGGCACAAGCACCACTGGGGAGGCCCAGGAACTGCTGGACTCTTGAATTACCCCTAGTTCCAACATTTCCTGGATCTCCTTCCTCAGAGTCTGTTTGTCTCTCTCAGGCACCCTATAAGGTGCCTGCCTAATAGGCCTTTGGGGGTACTGTATCCATCTGGTGCTGCACCAGGTGGGTGCACCCTGGTTTCCCTATGAAAATGTACACAAACTCCTGTAACACTGCTCGGATTTCTCAAACCTGAGTAGGAGATAACTGCTGGGACATTGCTACCCCTTCCCTGAGGTGTCAGTCTGAGCCTCACTGAGGAGATCAGTCACCAGATCTCCCTCAGACTCCTCCTGCAATCCACTGCAAATACTCAGCACAAGGGCCTCCCTATCATGGTAAGGTTTCATCAAGTTAACATGGTACAATTTGTGCCCCTGCCTCCTGCATAGCAGTTCTACCATGTAGTTAACATCACTGACTTTTCTTACCACCTTGTAGGGTCCCTCCCAGGCTGCTTGCAGCTTGTTGTGTCTGACAGGAATGAGAATCATCACCTGCTGCCCTGCAGTATATGCTCTAGCTCGAGCATTCCTGTCATTTCAGACCTTTTTCTGCTGTTGGGCTTTTGCCAGGTTCTCCTGGGCCATGCCCATGAGTTCCCTGCACCTTGTCCTGAGGTTTAGGACATATGCCACAACAAACTCCTGGTGAGATTCACACTCACTTCCCCATTCATCTCGAATTAAGTCTAGAGGCTCCCTCACCCTATGCCCATACAACTCAAAGGGTGAAAAGCCTGTGGATTCCTGGGGAACCTCTTTGTAAGCAAACAACAGATGGGTCAGATATTTGTCCCACTCCCTCTTAAACTGGTCTGAAAATGCCCATAGCATGGACTTTATTGTAGAGTTTAACCTCTCAACAAGACCAGTAGTCTGGGGGTGGTATGGAGTGGTCTTCAGGTGCTTCACCCCACAGGACTTCCACAGACAAGCCAGCAGGTCTGACATGAAATTGGCACCTCTGTCGATCAGTATTTCTTTTGGGAAACCTACCCTGTTGAAAACTTCTAACAAAGCATTTGCCAACTTTTCCACCTCGATGGAGGACAAAGCCACTGCCTCAGGGTATCTTGTAGGATAATCTACTACCACTAGTATATACTTTTTCCCTGTGGAACTTGGGGTACTCATAGGCCCCACAGTGCCCATAGCTACCCTCTGAAATGGCTCCTCAATCACAGGCAAAGGCATAAAAAGAGCTCTCACCTTGTGTCCTGCCTTGCCTACCTTTTGGCACTGCTCACAGGTCCTGCAGTACTCGGTTACATCTCTGGCCATTTCAGGCCAATAGAAGTTCTGCATAATATGTCTCTTTGTACATTTTATGCCCATATGACCTGCAAAGGGAATATCATGGGCTATGGCTAGAAGTGCCAGATGGTAGGCTCTAGGCACTGCCAACTGCTGTATTCTCTCACCTTCTAGCCTTCCCTCAGGAGTCCACTCTCTATATAGTAACCCTTTGTCCCAGTATACAGATTCCCCCTTCCCTTGAGAATCAGGTGTCTCACTAGCTACCTGCCTCAGACTTTGTAATGTAGGGTCTGAGAGCTGAGCTTGTCTCAACTCTCTCTTTGTAACCCTTCCCAGCTCCCCTTCCACAGAAAATCTGGCATCCTCTGACAGTGGTGCCTCACTGTCAGCCTGGGTACTACTACGTACCTCTGTCCTTGTAGTCACTCTGTCCAAGTGAACATCAGTACCCACAAGCAGCTGTGTCTCACCTTCTGTTTCACTGCTACAGTGTAGCTCCCTCCCTGAAGTAACCACCTCACCCATCCTGACTGCAAGTGTGCTGTCTGTCTGGATCTCCCCCAGGCTACCAGACCGACATGCTTGTCTCCAAGCCTGACTGTGTGTAACTGCATGAGCAAATGGTATTGCATTATCAAAATCATTCCCTATCAGGACATCTGCAGGGATATCCTCACCTACTTTCTGGCTTCCTTTTCCACCTTCCCAGTCAAGGTGAACCCTAGCCAAAGGTATTTGGAATGGGGTTCCTCCTAAAGCTCTGATTGGAGTAAACTGCCCAGGCAAGTAGTGCTCCTCTGTAACCATTGCATGCTTCATAATGGTTATGTCAGAGGTTGTGACTTTCTTAGTAATGGTCTCTTTGCCATTCACTACAATAGGATATAACCTCAGGTGGTAGTTTGGTTCCCTTGTTGTTTCAAGACAAGCTACTGTTGGCATTTTGTCCTTCCCACTTATTGGCTCCCTCACCTTTTGTTCCCCACCTTGCCTCCACGGACATCTATATGCCACATGGCCACACTGGTTGCATTCAAAACATTTAACTCTAGGTCCTAGATGTGTACCTGGACTAGTGGCTTCTCCTTCTACTGGCAGATTCTGTTGGGGCAGTCTGGGCTGCCCACCATGGGTTCCTTTAGACCTATGAGCAGCAATGGGTGTCGCTTTCATGTGCAGTGATGCCCTGAAACTAGGTTTAGGTCTCCCTTCTTCCACAACTCATCTGAAGTAGCACATTGTATATCAGCTAACCAGATCCTCATGTCCTCAGGCAAAGTGCTAAGGGCTTGTTCCCTCACCAAAAGGTTTTCCAGCCCTTCAAAAGTGGTGACCTGACATCCACTGACCCACCTATGAAAATAAGTGCTTAGTTCAGCAACATATTCACACACATTTTCATCTGCCTTGAGTGTAAGCTCACAAAATCTTTTCTTTTAAGCCTCGGGTGTTAGCTTACAAAATTCTAGCAAACATTTCTTAACAGCAGTATAATTTAAAAATTCATGATCAGATAATTTAGACAGCATAGCTACAGCTTTACCATGGAGTAAGGGGGTCAGGAACCATACCCAAAGCTTTTGGTCAACATCATACTGTTTACATACCCTCTCAAACATACAAATGAAACCATCAAAAGTATCCCCCTCTGTAAACTACTGAAGAAATTTACTGATCTTTTGTGCTTCTGCAGTTTAGTTACTCCCTTCCCCATTACCTTCATGAGTCTGCTGAAGAGTAAGCATCTTCTTTTCATGCTGCCTATGCCTCTCCTTCTCCTCAGCTTCCAGGTGTAGCAGTCTCTCATTCTCCTCAGCCTGCAGACATCGCAGTCTCTCTGCTGCTTCTGTTTCCAAAAGCCTAACTCCAACAAGTCTCTTTAGCTCCAGATGGATTTTTAAGTCCTCTGTAGAAAGGTTAAGCTGTCCATTCTTTGAGTATTCTACATCCCCACGGCCAGTCTGATCATCCTCCTGGTTGCTATTCTCTGATGCAACTGTGACCAAAGCTGCACACATGTCTGCTTTAGTCAGGTTTCCATACACCAGTCCTTTAACCTGACACATCTCAGCCAACTGGCTCCTTGTCAGTGTACTGTACTCCTCTGCTGACATGCTTGCCTGCTCTCCCTGACTAAGCTAACAAAAGAAATAAAACAATTGTGATCTGAACTCTGAATATTCACTGCATAGTTGATTTAGAGTACAAAAACACCTTCAGGGATCACTGTACACAAGCTACAGGAATTCACTATCCACACTACTACAAACCAATTAATGTGTGATGTGGCTAACTCACCACTATCAACCGATTAATATTTGATGTGGATATCCCACCACTGCCAAACAATTAATATGTGACGCCAGTGAACTGGCCCAGTAATTGAGGAGCCTCAATCCTCACCACTAGCACCAGTGAGGGGTGTGCACATTGGGGGGATAGAAGTACACACACAGTAAACTCACCACTATCAACCGATTAATATTTGATGTGGATATCCCACCACTGCCAAACAATTAATATGTGACGCCCGTGAACTGGCCCAGTAATTGAGGAGCCTCAATCCTCACCACTAGCACCAGTGAGGGGTGTGCACATTGGGGGGATAGAAGTACACACACAGTAAAGTACAATTTCCCTTAACAGCACACAGAGATCACAGTCAGTTTGGGGCTGGTTTCTCCCTTTCTCTCCAGATCCCCAATAAGACTCCCCACTGGCACAGCTATAGGGTTCAGATCTCAGCCGAGTAGTTAAGCCAAAACCTCCAGTACCTTCTCTGTACAACCAGTGCTTCATGTCCATGCCCAAGTAGCTGACAGATACACACATTGAGATTTGGTTTATATAAAAACACACAGACACTCCTGGGGAAGGCTGGCACAAGTTCTCTAGCTATGCCCCCTCCTGCCAGTCTATAAGTTAGAAATCACTGCCACCAACTACTCTTATCAGCTACTAATAAGGTCCTTCCCAAAGGGTGACCAGTTTCACTGTGTAATATTACTGTTATCCAAATAGTAAGCGTGACTGAGCAGCAAGACTATTGGAGTGGCTTGGACAGTATCACCAAATACATGCAAGTACTCTCTAAGAGCTTAAATTATCTCTACACAAAACATCCACAGTTGAAAGGTTTAAAAATATTTATTATTTATTTTATTATTTTATTTTACATTTGTTTACCGGGCTAGTCTAACTGGATACATGTCCATTTTCAGTAGAGGCCCGGGGAGAAAAGCTCCTAGGTAAATACAGCTAAATTAACAAATTTCTGTGAGTCAAGCATATAAACAAAATCAATACAAAAAATAAAAGCAAAAACAGACTGATTTACAGGATAAATTTTAACAATTCAAAGTAAATTGTCAGTATAGAATTCAATCTTAACAGTAGATGCAGTTCATATGGCAGAACCAAAAAAACAAAAACATATATATATTTTTTTTTTTTTTCCTGAAGGAAAAGAAGGGGAAGATCAGAGTTTAGGGTGACTATAGAGCTAGTCAGGTTTGGAACAGTAACATAGCCAGTGAAATTTGAGATATACTTTCAGATTGTTTTTGAAAATGGATAGTGAGGGAAGTGTAGAAATGTCATTTGGTAGAAGATTCCAGGCTTTCCCTACTGTATTAGAAAAAAGAGAGTCACCGGCCTTGTTGTTTGTTTTGGTAGAACTAGCTAAGAGTTTATGTGAAGACCTAAGGGAATCTAGGTTCTTGTAGGGAATGATTAGTGTGGATAGAGCTGGTGTTTTGGATGGTGTGTAAAGGGTTTTGTGAGCTATAGTTAGTTGATGGAATTTGATTAGGTTCTGTAGTTCAAGCCAGCCTAGCTGTTTTAAATTGAGGCAATGATGGGTTCGAAATGGGTTTCCTGTGGCAAATCTGGCGATGTTATTATAGGACCTTTCCAGTTTGCTGAGGTTGTGTTTAGATGGTTTAGTAAAGATGGTTGAGGCATATAGAAGAGGAGCTATTAGATGTGTGTGTGCTATTATTGTACGAGCAGAGGGTAGGAGAAAAGATTTAATCTGATACAGGGAGCCCTGTATATGGAGATATATGTATATCGAAGTTTAGTTTATTGTCGATGGTGACTCCTAGTAGTTTAGTGGTAGCTTCAGGGGATATAATAGTCTTGTTGATAGAAGTGACTGTGAAATCCAATGGGGAGAATTTGCTGGTGGGAGAGAATTGAAGGAGTTTAGTCTTTTTGGGGTTTAAGAGAAGGCATCTGTGAGTAAACCATTTCTCTACTGTGTTGAACACTTGTTGGGTAAGGTATAGGAGGTCTGAAGAGGATGAGGCTGAGCATATAAGTGTAAAATCATCTGCATATTGTATACATGAGGCTTGAGGGATGGCTAGGTGGAGGTCATTGATGAAAATGGAAAAAAGTAGAGGTCCAAGGATGGATCCTTGGGGGACACCGAGGTTGACTGGTAAGTGGGTAGAGAGGGACTTGTGCCATAGTACTGCCTGCTGTCTATTGTCAAGGTAGGACTGGAACCACTGTATGGAGGATGAATCAAGTGATAGGGATTTTATTATGGTAATGAGAATTTGGTGATTCACCATGTCAAAAGCTTTAGATAAGTCAATGAATAGGGCAGAAGAGAGTTTGTTTAGACTACGGTGTTTGTTGATAGTATCTGTAAAGGAGAGAAGGGCAGTGGAGGTACTATGTGAAGGTCTAAAACCATGCTGGCAGTTAGCTAGAAGGTTATTTTGTGTTAAGTGTTGAAGCAGTTGTTTGTGGATGCATTTTTCCATAATCTTAGCTAGAGGTGAGAGGAGGGCAATAGGTCGATAATTGGAAAGCTCGGTAGATTGGCCACCTTTGTGGAGGGGGATAATATGGGAGATTTTCCATATAGAAGGGATATAGCTTTCAGTAATGGTTCTGTTGATCAGGATTGATATTGGGAGGGCAATGGCTTTAGCAGCTAGTTGCAGAAATTCTGCAGGTAGTTGGTCTGCTGAGGGAGAGCATGGTTTCAATTTCTGAAGGAGGGTAAGCACATATGATGTAGGGACAGGGTGAAGTTGAAAGGAGGGAGAAGAGTTTGTTTTTTTAGTAGGTAAAGTGAAGTTCTGAGGTGAGAGCTGGCTAGCTAGTGTTTGTATAGTGTTCGTGAAGAATGTGTTAAAATCATTAGCTATATTTATTGAAGTTTTGTGTTCAGTATTTTGAGGGCTAGGAGTGGTCGATTGTCCTGGGTGGAGTAGTTGATTGATGCTGGACCAGAACTTTTGTGGTTTGGATTGATTCACTTGTTGGGATAGTAGGTAGTAGTTTTTTTTATCTAATATTACAGCTTTTTTGGTTTGGTTTCTTAGTTGTCTGAAGGTTTGTTGGTGGATGGGACTTTGAGTCTTTTTCCATATTATCCATTGTTTGTTTCTATCTTAATTTTTTGTTTGGTTTCTTTAGAGAGCCATGGTGCATGTTTGGTTTTTGTTCTAATTTGTCTGGTTGGGGCATGGTGGTTCAGGATGGTAAGGAAGTTGGTGTTAAAGTAAGTAACGGCTTCATCTAAGGATAAAGTTTGTAGTGGTGACCAGTTACATGCTTTTAGTTCCATCTGGAATAGTTCAGAGTTAAAGTTCTTTTTGGATCTGATGCTTATTGTGGATGTGGGAGAGGGACAGCTAGTTTTATGTCTGATTATATAGGTAAGGGAGTGGTCACTTAAATCATCTGGGAGAGTTCCTGATTCATAAGTATGGGAAGACGGTTAATAAGAATCCAGTCTAAAGTCTAAATTTGTTATTGTATATGTTTGTCCTGATAGGGGAGATGATAATTTGGGAATACCCATATAGGTTTATGTGGTTGGAAGGGAGGTTACTGCAGAAGGAGGTCCAGTCTATATTTGTATCACCTAGGATTATTGTTTCTTGAGGTAGGTTTTGGGATAGCCAGGAGAGAATAGATTCCATAGTTGCTATGTTGTTACCAGGGGGTATGTACATACAGATGATATAGATAGATTTGGAATTGTTAATAAGGAGTTTAGAGATAAGAATCTCTGCATTGGAGTCTAGAGGTAGTTCAAGGTCATAGGTGGTTACATGTAGATGAGGTTTATATAGGATAGCAACTCCTCCACCTCTTTTGGAAGTTCGGTCAAGTCTTAGGATATTATATCCCGGTGGGATGATCTGATCGTCTTTGGTTGTAGGTTTTAACCAAGTTTCTGTTAAGCATAGAATATCAAAGGAGTAGATTTCAGTCAGGGCTTGTAATTGGGTAATTTTATTGTTTATGCTGCGTATATTAAGATGAGCAATAGTAAGGGAGTTAGATTGTTTGGAAAATATATGGGTAGGATACATTTTGGAGTTGAGGGATGAAGAAGGAGAAGTTAAAGGCCCTGGGTTAGGTGGATGTCGCCATCTTTTAAAGAGAGTAGTATGTTTAGATAGTAATGGTAGTGGATTCTACTGTAATGAAATAGACATTTCCTGGGATTGAGGTTATTATATTTTGTGTGTTGTGTTCGATGAAATTTAGGAAGTATGTATTTAGAAGAGAATGTGATATTAGCATGTGTAAGTTGTGGGTGTGAGTTTAGTGCGATCGTTTCTGTTTTGGGATAATTTAGCAGTGGGTCAAGTGGGCTTTCAAAGAAGGTGAGTAGATGAGTGAGCATTAAGGAAGGTAGTAGTAATAGTATAAGTAATAGTGAGATAAAGGGTGGGATGTTTTGATTCATCATTGTAAGAGTATTAGTTGGTAATTAGAAGGTGGAAGCTTAGACTGTATTAGGAGGAGAAGGGAGAGAGGGTAGTATCAATAAAATGTAGGAGTGTAATATGTTAGGATAAAGTTAGTGGACGTGGATAGCTGAAGTAGTGTGTAAGGAGGCAGTATAGAGAGAGGAGTGTTTGTATAGAATAGGATGAAAGAATATGTTGTGTGATAGGATTAAAGTGGTGGGAAGGAAGTGAGGGTAGGAAGTGATGACAGAGGAAGGGGTGGTATGGAGGAAGAGGTGTGGTCTAAGAAGTATAAATGTAGGACCCCTGGGGGTGGGTGGGATTTGGGGGTAGGGAGGGGAGCGGAGTGAGCCAGAGGCTTAACGGAGCGGGTAGAAACAGTTAGTAAAACTGTTTGCCAGGAAAACAATCAGAAGGGCTGTATACCAAGGTAAGCCAGCAGTAAGCAAGAGCAGAGTTTAGTAAGAAGTCAAAGAATGGGGTTGGTGGATGTAACCAGGGTAAGACAAGAGTGAAGAACTAGTAGGTTAGGTAGTCTTAGGAATTCAAGGATCTGTGAAATAAAGCACGTGGGCAGGAGGTACCCAAGAGATAAAGCTGGGTTGTGGGGTGGCACCTTTGTCCGGGTTTGATATTACAGGAGATAAAAGAAGGAGACTGCCTGGTTGTGTAACTAGAAGGGGGTGACTACAAGTAATAGGGAGTACTGTGTGGGTTAGGAGGTATGTGGGTAATATATAAGTTAAGAAAAGGGCGGTGGAGACTGCTGTCTGTGCTGGCCTGAAGCCTACGTTTGGTTCTCTGGAAGGATGTATTACAATGGTTTACAGAAAATATAGGCAGGATATAGAGACCAACAACATACTTTCTGGTTAATATGAGACTGGTTGCAGGGAGATTAGGCTTTGAGTTACCACTGCAAGCATTCAGAATGAGTTCATTCCCCAAGGCAGGTTGATTTCAAGAGACTAGTGCAGGAGATAGCACAGGAGAGTATGGTGCTGAGAGGAGAGAGAAAAAACAACAATGGAGAGGGGAGCAAAAGCAAGAGTTAGGACATGTTGGGTAGGTTTGGTAACATTTATAACAGTTATCATAGATACATAACATAAATAGCAATCTTGCCTCTATAAAAACAGTAACTGAAAAACAATATACTGCAGTACTACACTGTTTCAAGCTCAGTAAGACTTAATCCACAATTCCACCTTCAGCTAAACAGCAAACTCTAGTTATAAAAAATAGCCATTAATACAAGCATTACTACATAGACAATTTCAATATCTGGACTTTATATCCAGGCTTGGTAGCCCATTACTATCACATTTAAAACACAATCTGTATTAAGAAGGACTAACCCAATAATTATCTTAACCAGTCAATATGTTTATGATACTGCAGAGTAGGAGGTATAGAGTATTGCAGTTAAATAGTGATAACACCAATTCAAGATACGAGATTCTATGTTTTGTTAATGGGTCCCTTATTAGCTAAGGAAGCGCATCAGCACTGAAATGCGAGTATATCAGCTTTAGCAAAAAACAGCTCAAGGAGCTGTCCCCAGATAATGGAAGGTTATGGTACTCAGAGGAGCTAGCTATATGGGCTTTACATGGAGTACCTGTGTACCTGCATGCTTAGAAATGCCCTTCATGGGAGGCGGTGGCCTTGAATACCTTAATAGATTACAAAAGTTTTAAAAGCATTTCACATGTGTAACCCTAGGTGAGGTACAAATGTAGTGTATTGTGTTAACAGCTAAACCTTAAGAGTCATGGCACATATAGCATGTCTCCACCTTCCAGGCAGACAAGCTAACTCCGTTTGCTATCATAAAAGTAAGGCGCTCAGTACAAGCGTTTGTTAGCTAGGCTCAAACATGGGAGGCGTTAACTACAAAAAACAACATATCTTTAGGATTTAAAAAGGCATTCAGAAGTTGAAGCTCAAGCTTCACTGCCTCTACTCTGAGTCGCTGCATACCCACATGCCTTGGAATGCTCTTCGCAAGAGGCGCTAGTCAGGGAGAGCTTTACAAATTATTAAAAAATAAAATTTAAGCAACTAACATATATAACCCTAGTTTTCCCTTACAGAGCATGCATAGAGATGCTCCTCGTGGGAGTCGCTAGTCAGACGGTCCAAAGCTGACTGTCGTCAGACCGCAGATTGTAAAAAAGAAGCCGTTTATACGGTTAAACCTGCTATTAATCTATTAACTAGTGTTACTAATGGTCTATGTGGAAAGTCGTTGTGATAAAGGTGCCTAATTATAGGCTTGGAATGACGACTATGTACAGGACGCCCAGATAAAAAAAATGGCTCCACGTGGGGATACAAATACGGGATGCTGTGATAGGAAATTAAGATGCATATAGCTATAAAGAAGCAGCTAAGGCAAACAGATAGTCATTTCAGCCTTAAGAGCTCTTCACTCGCACAATGCAAAGATATTGCAATAGGTAAATAGTACACAAACAATATTGAACAAGTGAAGTTATACAGTTAAGTTTCCAGTTTAAAATTCATTTGAACAGCATCGCAGAGATGGTATGCAAGAATATATTAAATGCAGCAACTTTAAGGATACACAGTTAGACAGTACACCTTAAGTAGGCAGAAATGTCAACAATCAACTATTACATACCAGGTGGAGACACAGGGACAGGAGCAGACAGCAGTCAGGGCTAATATCTGGATATTAAAGATGGTGCCTCGCAGGTCCCAGGGTGTTTATGGGATTTCAGAGGCTAAAAAAGGTGAAGAGGGGAGGGGATAGAGGTGAGTGATAGGTACAGCTAGGAGGGGCTAGGGATAATCCTTACTCTGAAGGTTTGTAGAGTAAAGAAGGTGGGAAGAGCTGAAAGATGAGGGTAAGAAGAACAGAATGGTAAGAGAGGGTAAGGAAGGAAAGGAGTGAGAAAGGCAGGTTGAAGTACGAGGGATGAGGGTTTAAATACAAGGGATATAGAAGAAAAGGAAAGGTAGGATAGGGTAGAGTGGGTGGAAACAGTTAGTAAAACTGTTTGCCAGGAAAACAATCAGAAGAGCTGTATACTAAGGTAAGCCAGCAGTAAGCAAGAGCAGAGTTTAGTAAGAAGTCAAAGAATGGGGTTGGTGGATGTAACCAGGGAAAGACATGAGTGAAGAACTAGTAGGTTAGGTAGTCTTAGGAATTCAAGGATCTGTGAAATAAAGCACGTGGGCAGGAGGTACCCAAGAGATAAAGCTGGGTTGTGGGGTGGCACCTTTGTCCGGGTTTGATATTACAGGAGATAAAAGAAGGAGACTGTCTGGTTGTGTAACTAGAAGGGGGTGACTACAAGTAATAGGGAGTACTGTGTGGGTTAGGAGGTATGTGGGTAATATATAAGTTAAGAAAAGGGTGGTGGAGACTGCTGTCTGTGCTGGCCTGAAGCCTACATTTGGTTCTCTGGAAGGATGTATTACAATGGTTTACAGAAAATATAGGCAGGATATAGAGACCAACAACATACTTTCTGGTTAATGTGAGACTAGTTGCAGGGAGATTAGGCTTTGAGTTACCACTGCAAGCATTCAGAATGAGTTCATTCCCCAAGGCAGGTTGATTTCAAGAGACTAGTGCAGGAGATAGCACAGGAGAGTATGGTGTTTCTGGTTAATGTGAGACTGGTTGCAGGGAGATTAGGCTTTGAGTTACCACTGCAAGCATTCAGAATGAGTTCATTCCCCAAGGCAGGTTGATTTCAAGAGACTAGTGCAGGAGATAGCACAGGAGAGTATGGTGCAGGTGGAGACACAGGGACAGGAGCAGACAGCAGTCAGGGCTAATATAAAATAAAATGAAAAAATATTTAATAATAAATAATAAAAGCACAAGACAAACCTCATCATATCAACACCGTGCTAATCAAGAGTTCAGAGATCACAGGAAACTTTTAAAATAATATTGTAGGATAATCTGACATAAATATAGAAAACAGCTAGGCTAATCTGGTTATATTTCTATCTAACTCCAAGAGAAATAGTAAAGTCTAAGATCCTACTTACATAGCAAAGCAAGTGCTGGTGAGCTGATGTCAGCTTCAGACAAAATACAAAATTCTCAATCTTTCTGTCTGAAAAAGTCTTAAATTAATAATACCCAGTATTGCTGAGTCATTTCACATTACATCATTTTATCACTTCTCATTTAGTTCCCAGGCTAACAAACCCAAAATTTACATTTCTTGTAAGCTGCATCTGTCTAGGAAGCCACAGCAATAAAATACACTTTTACATGTAAAACCTTAGTAATTATCTCTTAAATCAAGACAATAGAAAGAATTTGCTAGCCCAGACATCTTGTCTCTAAGACTGAGATCAGTCATAAAATGCATTACTTATCAGCTTTCTTCCAGCAGGGTGCACTGTGGTTACATTTTTGAAGCTTAGAACATTTCTTACGTTTTTAGTTTGATGAAGAGGTGGACCCTTGAAAGCGCTTACTATTTTCATTAAATTGGATATTGTCTTTGGATTGTCTGCTGTGTTGCTTCCAGTGTTTTTCTACTATTTGCTCTCCTTTTGTTGCACTGGTTGCTTTATCATCTTGGAGCTGTATTTTTTACTTGCTTGATTTGTTACTCAAGCCTGTAGATCCAATTAATATTTACAATGACATAGAATTATTTACAAAATTCTATCTAGCTAGGCTGGCAGCCTTCACAAATGCATATAGATTTTTATTCCAAAGGCTGCTCAATGGAGCACATGCATTCACTGCACTTACTTATATAGGTTCATAGGTTGGTACTAGGCTATCAGCCCTAGGGCCTATGCAAGCCTAGCCATAACAATTCCTTGGGTATTTCTTCCACAATATTTACTTCCCTGGACCCCTGTCTAGCAGGGCGACTGACATGATCCTGGGGTGAATTTCCTATCTCCCATCCAATCATCAAGGTTCCTTTTGAAGAGGGCCAAAGAGGCACTCTGCTTGACATGTATGGGCAGTCTATTCCAGAGTCTGGGGAGTCTCTGGGTCAGGAACCTATCCCTCCAGCATGTTTTGTTCATTGTGATGATAAGGTTTAGATCCCTGGAGCGTGTGTCTCTGAGGGATTGGGATTTCATTAAGTGTAGCATGTCCAACAGCTCTGGGTTTGACATGACCTTGTATGTTAAGCAGAGATTGCCTCTGAGTAGACTATATGTGACAGAGTATAGGTGGAGTTGTTTTAGATGGTCAGCATAGGGCATCTGCTTTAGGCCTGTGATTCTTTTAGTGAGGTATTTCTGTGGCCTTTCCAGTTTTTGCAGATGTCTTGAGAGGTACATACCAAATGGGGCGTTGTATTCTATAATGGGTCTAATGAGGGTTGAGTACAGTGGGGCAATGACCTCCTTTTTTCTGGATGAAAAGCCCTTAGTAATGAGGTGTGCCACATAGAAGGATTTTCTGACTGTTGTGGTGATGTGGTTATCGAAGGTGAGACCACTGTCCACCTGTGTCCCTAAGTCTCTTATCACACTTTCGGTGTTTACTGTACTGCCACCTATGTGGTAATTCATGGGTACACGTTTTTTCCCAAAGGGGATAACTATACAATGTGAAGTTGTTCGATCTCGCCGTTTGTTCTTACACACGGGTTTGGAGCCGAACCCTTGGCTCCGAGTTGACCACATTCCAAGTTCTGCGTCTAAGAGAAGCTTGAGGCACAGTCCCTATCCCATGATCCCCTGCTGCTAACCCTCAGATTTAGTTTGCCGCTGCAACAGGTCTCATCGAGTGAGAGCTCGGGCCAGTATACTCTATATTTTTTCTACTTATATATACATATATTTAGCCAAAATTCTTAGATTGTTGAAGTTTTTTATTGGATAGCATAGTTAGTATAGTATAGTTGTGTGTGTGTGTGTGTGTTTTAATTAGCGTTAGCTTGTTTGGGTGTGGCTACCCCTAGACCTTAGGCCATTTTCCCTTTTTTCTGTCAGGGCTCTGGCAGAAACTGTTACTGATAATTCCCTAGTTAATCGATAGTTTCCTTACTAGTTGTGTGTTTTCTTAGTGACAGTACATTTTATATATTTCTCTTACTTATATAAATACATATAGATATACATATATCTAGCCTAATATACTTAGACTACTGTTATTATTATTAGGATTAGTGTGGTGTGCTTTTTACATATACAGTTGCATTTGCTTTTCTTTGAGAAAAAATGTCAGAAAAAGCCAAATCTGGCTTTAAACGTTGCCAGTGTGGACAGAAAATGTCCATTACTGACAACCATGTTTCCTGCATATACTGTCTGGGTCCTCTCCATCTTCAAGAGGATTGTTCCATCTGCCACTCGTTTAGTGGCAGAGTGATGATGGAGAGATGCAGGAAACTGGTTGAGAGAGGTCTCCTGAAGCCGGAGTTTCAGGAGACATTGGACAAGGCAGACCAGTTATCGAAGTCTTCGAAGGGGTCGAAGTCTTCGAAGGTATCGGAGCCCAGGTCGTCAGCTCTGAGTACCTCGTCTAAGATTCGGTTGCTGGCTCCACAGACCTTGGAGCCGAGCACCGAGATACTGCCTCGAGTTGAGGTCCAGGTCTTGGAGCCAGTATCAGAGGTACCCCCTTCATCGATCCTTTGCTCGGTGACATCTTCGGCCCCTTTGACCCATTCCTCCAGACTGTCTGACACTGATGTGGATCAAGTGGTGCAGAAACTGATGGAGAACACGGCCTTATCCAAACTGATTGCGGTTTCGTCCCAGTTGGTTTTGAAGCTTGAGACCCTTCCTGTCCCATCTCTTGATCCTCCTTCGAGACCTGTCGAGTCATCGGAGCCAGGAGTCGAGGATCTGATGATCGTTGATCCACCGGGGCCGAAGCCTTCTTTAGTGCTTTCGGCTCCACTGACCTCGACACCCTCGGTACCCTTCGAGGGGTCTCGGAGCCAACAATCTCTCCTCGGTTCTGGGGGGGAGAGTCGAACCAAACTTGCGGTTCCGACTCTTCCCCTCGGTGCCTCAGCGCAGATTAGTTCGGCTCCATCCTCTGGATCGGAGCCCATTTTTTTGGGCCCAGTGAGGCCACCATCTTCTTCGGAACTGGTGGAGCCCTCGGCCCGGGGCTCCGGTGCTTTCGAGGCCATGAGGAAGGTCTTGTCTGGTAAGACTTTCACATCATCAGACTCTTCTTCTCCCTCCCCAAAGGGTCCATGTTCTGTCTCTGCACCACTGATCTCGGCCAAGCGTAGAGACCAAAGGCCTCAGTCAACCCCAGAGGGTGAACCCTGCTCCTCGAAAGCTTCACCAGATGCCCCCTCTGATGATGTCCCGAGGAAGAGGTTGTGCAAGAGGAGGCACATTGATTCCCCACAGGAATCTCTGACATCGGATACCGACTTGGATGAGTCAGAGGGGTCCCCACGGTCCTCCTCGGAGGATGTCTCGTTTGCCGACATCCTTGAAATTCTCAAGCAGAAGGGTGACTGGCAGTCCCTTGCCCCTACTGAGGACGAGTCGGTGTTACTGAAGGCTTTTGGGGCTCAACCTTCCACCTCCTGGGTGACTCCGCCCTTCGACGAGTTAATGGAGTTAATAGCTCGAAGGGTGTGGGAGTCCCCTGACACATTGGAACCAGTCCCTCGGAGGCCCAATAAGTACATCACTACCCCACAGGATAAGGAGTACCTCACCAAAGGGGTCCCAGTTGATGCTATGGTGGTGGCGGCAGCCACCAAGAAGGAAATGTCTGAAGCATCTTCCTCTGTTCATCCTCCTAATAAGGACTCCAGGACGATGGACAGGTACGGGAAGCATATTTTTAGTTCAGCGACGTTTTCCATGCGATCACTGAACTACCTCACTCATTTTACCCGTCTTCAGAGAGATCTCCTCAAGGAGTTGGGAGATACTCTTCAGGGTACCACAGATGCTGCGGTCTCAGACAAGGTGACAGCACAGCTCAATACCCTAAACTCTGTCGTGAACTCATCCATGCGGCTCATTTCATATGCAGCCGAAGGATCGAGTAGGGCTGCAGCTTCAGCGATCGCTCTGAGGAGACAATCCTGGATGCGCCTATGCTCCTTTGCGGAAGCCTTTAAGTCTTCCTTTACTAATGCCCCTTTTGATGGCTCCTCCTTGTTTGGGCCCAAAGTGAAGGAGACACTCACTAGGTGTGAGCAAGAAGGAAAGACCCTGTCTGCCGTAGGGTCCGTTTTTCCGCCCCTTCTACACCATACCCCAAAGGGCAAAGAGGTGGAAAAATGTGGTTCCAGAAGACTCCGGGAGCTTTCCAATCCACACCTAGTGAAACCCCCTCCAGAGGCAGAGGAGGGGAAGGAATGGAAGACGCCGCCCAGGTGGCAGAGGGGGTCCGCAGAACCAGGGCTACAGGGATAGCGTCCCTGGCAAGCCCTTCCAGCACTCCTGAGTGGAGGCCCGGCTGTCCTGCTCTGGAGGCAGTCGGGGGTCACTTGGCTTTATACCCAGAGGCCTGGCTAAATCTCACTTCAGATTCCTGGGTAAAAAGCATAATAACCAGAGGATACAACATCCCGTTCTTAAACAATCCTCCTATCCAAAAAAGATTCCCAGATGTTCCACCCAATCTGAGGGATCAGGCAGCCATAGAAATACAAAGGCTGTTAGAAAAAAAGAGTCATCCAGCCAGTCCCGGCGGACCAAATAAGATCTGTAACTTACTCAAGGTTCTTTTTAGTTCCAAAGAAAACAGGGGACTGGAGGCCAATACTGGACCTTAGCAAACTCAATACCTTCATGAAGAAGGAAAAATTCTGGATGGTCACACTACAATCAATCCTTCCGTTTCTTCAAACGAATGATTGGATGTGCACCATAGATCTCAAGGATGCGTACTACCACGTCAAAATGGCCAGGCCATCCAGAGATCACCTGCACTTCCGGCTGGGAGCCAGTCATTTTCAGTTTCGAGCTCTGCCCTTTGGCCTCACCTCAGCCCCCAGGGTGTTCACCAAGTGCATGGCAGTAGTGGCGTCCCACCTGAGACGACTAGGATTCCGGATGTTTCCATACTTAGACGACTGGCTCCTAACCGCCACCACCAGGTATCACCTATTGCAAGCCAGGGACTATACAATCAATCTCTGTTCCCATTTAGGCATAACTCTAAACTTTGAAAAATCTGTCTTATCGCCCTCACGGCATATATCATTCATAGGAGCGGACTTGGACACTACCTTATCCCTGATCAGACTTCCCGATTCAAGGGTCTCAACCCTGAGGGAACAGGTTTCTGTTCTCCTAGAAAACAAAAGGGTCCCAGCCGCACAGGTTTTGAAAGTTTTAGTTATGATGGCAGCAGCCCTTATCACGGTCCCCCTAGGGAAAATGCACATGAGGATCCTCCAATGGCTACTCTTCACACAGTGGTCTTACCAACAGCTACCGTTGTCACACAACATCCTACTCACGGAATCGTGCTAATGGGATCTTCGTTGGTGGATGAACAGTCAGGAACTTACGATAGGCCGCCCGTTTGTTCTTCCTCCCCCTTTAGCCACAGTGACCATGGACGCTTCCCTGATAGGGTGGGGGGGACTTTTTCAGGGGAGAACAGTTCAAGGCCAGTGGTCGGAAATGGAGTACAAACTGCACATCAATGTCCTAGAGTTAAGAGCAGTGTTCCTAGCGTTGCAACACTTTCACGACTACTTACCTCAGGGAACAGTTGCAATTCAGACAGACAACATGTCAGTGGTCTTGTACATAAACAAGCAAGGAGGAACCAGGTCATACCCCCTATGCAGAGAGGTCCTGAGGATCTGGCAATGGGCTGTGTCCACCAGACACTTTCTCATAGCAATGCACATCCCGGGGACATCCAACGTAATAGCGGACAGGTTGAGCCGAGCCATCCTGCTGCCTCACGAGTGGTCCCTCAAAAATCAGGTAGCGGAGAGAATTTTCTGCAGATGGGGCCAGCCTTGCTGCGACCTTTTTGCTTCCCCCTTGAATGCCAAATGCAGAAGCTATTTCGCCCTACTTCCCCCTCCCGGGGGTGCCCCCAGGTACGTACTTGTACATGATTGGCCCCCGGGTCTCCTATATGCCTTCCCTCCTGTACAACTAATCTCAAAATTTCTGCAGAATGCCAAGGGTCTGGAAAGGACGATCATCTTGATAGTCCCATTCTGGCCTCGACAAATCTGGTTCCCCTTCCTCCAAGCTCACCAAGTAGAAGAACCTTGGACTCTGGACCCAGTGCCAGACCTGCTGACCCACTCGTTAGGAGTTCTTCACCCCTCCCTCTCGTCCCTTAAACTGACAGCATGGCTGCTCCACTTCCCAGCTTAGCCAGGTCGGATCTTTTATCTCCAGCAGTACAACATATTCTGATTTCTTCCCACAAATCCTCCACTAGAAAATTGTATAAGAGCAAGTGGAAATGTTTCATGTGTTGGGCCTCCAAACAAGGTGTAGATCCCTTGGTTGCTCCTATTCACAAGATTCTGGAATTTCTATCTACTCTTTTTCACCAGGGGGCTTCAACAGCCACCATAAGGGTACAGCTGGCTGCCATATCTAATTTTCATGTGGGAGAAGGAGGCGCGACTATTATGTCGCACAGGCTTTGTAGGGCTTTCATGAAGGGAACTTATCATCTCTGACCACCCAGTCTTTCCTTGGAATTTAAATCTGATGCTATCCCAACTCATGCTACTGCCGTTTGAACCATCTTCGTCATGCCCACTGAAATACTTTTCTTGGAAAACTTTATTTCTGGTGGCAGTCACCTCGGCCCGCAGAGTGTCGGAGCTGCAGGCACTGTCAATTAGACCACCATATCTGATATTTCACCCAGACAGGGTCACCTTACGTACTAATCCATCTTTTCTACCAAAAGTCTGCTCAGAATCGAGTCTTAATCAATCCATAGAGCTTCCCACCTTTTTCAAGAACCATACCAATAAGTTGAAATAAATGCTTCACAAATTGGACGTACACAGACAACTGAGATTTTACCTAGACAGAACAAAAGAATTCAGGAAATTGGACCAACTATTTGTGTCTCATGCAGACAGTAAGAAAGGACTTGCAGTCACAAAAATCACGCTATCCAAATGGCTCTCAGACTGCATAAACTTTGTTTATTCATCTTTAAATCGGCATACTCCCCTCAAAATTAAAGCTCACTCTACTAGAGCCATTTCTACTTCTCTGGCACATGCAGCTCACTTGCCTATAGATACCATTTGTGCTGCAGCTTCCTGGGCTAAACCTCATACGTTTATTACTCATTACAAAGTGGACAGGGCCTCCAGGGACAGGGCTTTCTTTGGTTCCCCTGTTCTCAGGAATGTTCTCCCGTGAGCTACCCAGGGTTTAGAGTGCTGGGGACGCTACCTGTGTGTAAGAACAAATGTCGAGATCGAACAACTTCACATAAAGAAGTTATGTTCTTACCATAATGCTCCATGTGAGTTGTTCATTTCGCCTTTGTTCTTACATTCCCACCCTCCATTCCCCCTCCATCTTCTGGAGGAATAGGTACGACTCGTGGCTGGTCGTCTTCTCATGGTTCCCTGTGACTGCCTGTGTGCCCATGTATGCGTGCGTAGTCAGACAGGTATAACATAGTTACCTGTTTTTATATTTACCTTCTAGGTATATATGTGTATAGGTAAATTTGGTGTGTATGCATGTGTAGGCAGGTAGATATGTTGTTACCTGGTTTCTTTGCAATCTAGATCTGAGGGTTAGCAGCAGGGGATCATGGGATAGAGACTGTGCCTTGAGCTTCTCTTAGACGCAGAGCTTGGAATGTGGCCGACTCGGAGCCGAGGGTTCGGCTCCGAACCCATGTGTAAGAACAAAGGCGAGATGAACAACTCACATGGAGCGTTATGGTAAGAACATAACTTCTTTTTTCTTGGCATTGAGCTTGAGCCCATGGCTCTGGCACCAAGCATCTGTTTCTGTAGAATATCCACATCATTTGGGGATTCAATAATGGCTCCCAGTTTGCAGTCATCTGCAAACTTTGTTAGCCAGAGTCCCTTAGTGTTGGCCTGTACTTCACAGAAGTAGATGCCAAACAAGAGCGGTTCCAGGACTGAACCCTGAGGTACTCCACTTGTCACTTGCCTGGAGCATGATACACATATCCATGTTACTATCCATAGTACAATGTATGTAGATTTTAATTGGAGAGTTTTGCTTTAAATAATTTTGTAAGTAATTAAATAATAGGATTATTGGATAATTGATTGAATGAATGTATTATATATATGGAATGTGAAGTTTGTTCAGTATTCTTCTGTAAAGGCACTAGCTGAGACGTCAGAGGAATAAACGCTTTTTTGTTTCCAATTTTGGGTCACTGGTTTGTGGTTTTTATCTTATTGTTTTCAGTTTGTGGTTTAATTAATTACTATCTATAGTACTCTACTATTCTGTGCATCCCTAACATTACATGGATTGATTTCATTATGCAATTGTTCTTTTACTTATCTATCCCCATCTGAGCAGGGTTATGTGTTCTATGGCGCTGCACATCTCCATTTGGATTTACACTGTCTTCAACATTGCATACTGCCAGAGGTGCACGTGCATTCTGTGATTGCACCATGCTTCTCTATGAATCATGGCTGAGGTCTCCAGATTCACACATAGGACTTCTGATGGGCTGTTACCAACTGTCATTAAAGAGGGGTAATAACATCTTGATTTTTACTTGTCTTGCCTCTTCCCTATGTTACTCATTGCTCTTTCAGCTTCCTTTGCTGCTTTTGCACACAACTTGTTTAACTTTAAGTGATATGATATGATATGAGTATTTCAAGATGCTTATCTTATAGGCTGGTACTATATTTTTAATCAGTCAGTGAGGTACCTTGTACAATCTAGGCAATGTGGTTGTTGTAGTACAAATCAGGAAGGCTAGCATCTTGTGTGATGCATTACATTGTATTGAGTTTTGCTTTGTATAGTTATGTGTTTTTGTGTTCCCCTTTTTGATACTTTTGGGGTACAGGGATTTGTTACATTAATTATTGTAGCATTTGATTTTGCTAGTAAACCCTAACAAGTGCAGCAATTTACTTTATGATAAAAAGTAAATGTCTTTCATATAGGTGCAATAACTAATTTTTATGTGTTTTCTAAAACAGTGATACAGCACCGTGAATGGATTTACAGCTAGACAAACACTGCTTCAGAATAAATTGGAAGATGAGTCTCAGCTGTGTTAATTTTTAACAGGCGTGGATGTGCTAATCTAGTAAAATCTGATCTCAGTCCAAATCATGTAAACACTTTCAGAGTAAAAATATGTATGACCTTCAAATTCAAATTTGAAAATAGCCCTTGTTGCACATATCTATCTGTGCAGGTAGATAAACTAATCTCATATACTCAGAATGCTCATCGTTGTATGCTCACAGTATAGTAAAGCAGCAACCATTAACATGACAAATGATTCCCTACCTTTCTACGGAATTATACAGGCAAATTCATAATTTATAGACATTAAAACAATGTATCGGTTTTTATTGATATCTGTTTAAGCAAAAATAGCATGATTAAAATAACTTCAGGACACTATTAATGCAGAATGAAAGTGCCGATAAAAATGAATTTATCCCGTATTACAATCTTATTTTCTTCCTCATAGATGAAAGATTACTTCACTTGGCTTAAGGCCCACTTATTACTGTTAAGTAAACACATACATCTATTGTGCAGAGTTGGTAAACCAGAACTCAAACAGTTCCTAAAATGATATAGAATGTACATTTTCAAGTCAAAACATGTGACATGCTGTCGTTATGATTATTGTTTAATGAATGATGCTACTAGCTTTTACTCCCAGACATTAGTGTTCTTGATGTATAATCTTGTTCATGATACTTCCATTTCCTTGGTTACAGTTTGCTTCCATTAACACTTCTCTGACTCATAGTTTCAGTAATGATTCATGAAGCTTCATCACTGATTAATAATCAATATCTCTGTGTGTTCTAGAAGGCTGTGTCAGTAACAAAAACGGAAGGGGCTCTGAAAAAAATGTGGGACTAACAAAACTAAATATTTTGAAAAATAATTAAGAATTACAGGCTGAAATCCCATTTAACTGCCATGTATTATGATACATGACAGACATTTTAGGTCTGAAAAACCATCAGTGCAAGAAGAACACATAGAGATTAAGAACTTAAATAGATTAAAAATTTAACTGCAATTTTTCAGTTTAGATGGAGTCTCATATATTTTACTAAAGAAGGACTGGAAGCAGTGTGAACTGGCAGTGTGCATAGCTATAAGCAGACTTCCAATCACTGTTCAAATAAGCAATCATTCTACTATTACATAAATAGGGACAGATGATGGACTGCTTGAGGATGGCAGCTAAATTAAAATGGAGTCCTTTTGTCAGATGTGATAACATTAGTAGGGGTTTTCAGTAATCCTTTTTTATCTGATGCAGAAGTTTAATTTAGTTCTATTCGTGCTGTTCACAGTACCTGAATAATTGGAGGAATTGAATCAAATTGACCCTTTAACTATTGGTGATGAGTCCACTGTAGGTGCAGGTGATGGCTGGAGCTATAGGTGATGAGACAACTCATTTTTATGTTATTTTGTTTCAGTCTGATATCAACTAAACACTGCTTTTAAAATAAAATAAAAATAAATAAAGTAACAAACACTTTCCCACCCCCAGCAAACCTTAGAAGTAATTACTTCATTAATACAGTAATTATAGTAACAAAATGATTACCCTACATTTTCCCTTTCAGATGAATGGAAATTAGGAAGAGGCAGTTAGACTACATGCTATTTATCTGAATGCAGTCACCCCTCCCCCATTCATATAGAAACTAGTCATGGTTAGCAGTCTGTGCCCTGGTACTGTGTTTACATTAGCTAACCTCTCAGGAGACATTCTGTCTCATTCAAGTGGATAGCATCTGAGAGATGACAAATAATTCAACAACTGGGACTAGTTCATTCATCTCAGCTGTGACTACAGCCACAGAGATAACACACATCGGGGATGTGTGTTGTCTTTCTGAGCAGTGCAGTTCTAGTCTTTGCTTGTATTGTCAGCTAGACTTTTTTATAGGAAAAAATAAGAAAAATACAACTGTTTGCACTAATGGAAATAATGCAGGGCCTGCATTGTGATTGTTGGAGGCAAGGTACTGCAGACAGAGATGGGTTCAAGTACCCAAACAATTAAACAAGATTCCGTTAAGTATAAAATGGTGTCCGATTGCTACTGTTGTGTGCTGCATAAACGGGTTATGTTCTGAGAGTCCTGTGAAACAATGGCTTTCACTAAACAGCAGGACTGATACAGACAAAAGCATAAGCTGGAATTCAGACAAGTTGTGCAGTACACAGTTTACTTATGTGGTGGGAGTGACCACACTCAGGCAAGTTAAAATTCCTATTACAGGTAGTACTATGGAGCAGAGAGGAAAACAGAGGTGGAAATGTTGCACTTATAATGGCACGCAAATGAAAGTTCACAGCTTAATTTGTGCATAATGAGATGTAATGAACTCCTCTGAAAGTTACAATTCATAGTCATAAGGAGCAATAGGGGCCCAACAAGTTGCATGTCCATATAAAAGAAACTTCTGGAATTGCAACTACGAAAGTTTCTTGGAGCAACAGCAATGTTCCTGCCCCAGTACTTACTATCATTGTTGCTACCTCAAACTAGGAAACATGAAGTGGAGGCAGGAGGTGTGAATGAAAATGGTATCAACAAATGATTATATGCAATCAGGTAAATGAGCAGCAGCTGACAAAACTACTTTCATGTAGACAGGTATATCATGCAGGTGTCAATGACATATCACCCACAAATAGGATTGCAAGGAATGTACAGACTTCCCATATCTGTGTACACTAAGCTATGCATGGCCTTGCCACAGGGACCCTTCCAAGACCAACAGGGGATGCACTGACTATATCACAGGTGTTGTCCTGCAGAATTTTCAGTACATTTCTTAATAACCACATTTACATATAGATGAATATATCTACTTTTCCAACACAGCAGGGAAGAGAATCACAACCTTGTGAGGCTTCAATTACATCTCCCACCTCCCTAAAGCACTGGGTGTTAGAGATTGGACATATGTGGCAATAAACATCTCACCTGATGTCTGTGGAGAATGGTATGTCAATAGGATGGGCTACCATTCCATCAGTTGCAGGTAGTGTGCCTTACACAGAAGTTGATAAGCAATGTTTTGGCACCCATGATTCCCACTTATGACATGCAGGTTGTCTATATCATTGCTTTCTGTATTGGGACATTCCACAAGGCCAAGTTGTTAAGTGCAGGGATTATGCAAACAGGTATATATATATATATATATATATATATATATATATATATATATATATATATGTGTGTGTGTGTGTGTGTGTGTTTACCTCAAACTAGGTAACATGAAATTAAGGTAACAACTAGGAAGGCAACTCACACCATGGTTAAGCTACAGATTTTTTTGATAATGTGGAACATTTGCTATTGATTAAGAAGGAAGCTCACAGCATGCTTTTTTAAACACCTTTATTGAATTATCAGTTGTGACACAGGCACATTTACATTTATATATATCTATATATACATATATTATTTATATCTATATATACACAATTCACTAACATGCTGCAACTGGATACCCTTAAAACAACTACCTCTTGACGATGCCGTGCAGTACTTCAACTCAACCTTCTTAGACATCCTAAACTATCATGTACCCCCCAGAACCATTAGAATCAGAACTAACTATGCCCCATGGCTAACAAAAGATACTAAAACCATAATGAAAGAAAAGGACAAAGCCTGGCCACAATTCCATAAACAAAACAATAGCATTATGAGACAAACTTATCTCGAACTCCACAATAAAGCTAAAAAACTAGCTAAACAAGACAAAACTAACTACCATACAACCATGCAAGATAAGTACTCCAACAACCCGCAAAAATTCTGGGCCACTATAAATACCACCACTCCTAACCCTGTATTACCCAACAACCATGACAATATCCCCACCCAATTCAACAAATACTTTACTGAAACAGTCCAAGCCCTAGCCAACACCCAAAATACTACTAGCAGCCCCTTACATAAAGATACCCTAACCCACACCCACATAACAAACAATTCCTCCATTTTCTCCTTAGAACCGATCCCTACTAAAACTATTGCTAAACTTCTCAAAAAGCTGAAACCAACCACTCTGGCAGCTGACAATCTACCTGCAGACTTCCTGCAAATAACTTCTGAAGCAATAGCCTACCCAGTGTCCATTCTCGTAAATAGGTCAATATCAGAACAGAAAGTACCTAACACCTGGAAAATATCACACATTATTCCACTGCACAAAGGGGGTAAGTCCCTTGAACTTACTATCGCCCTATTGCAATCCTATCACCTTTATCAAAAATATTAGAAAGAGTAGTTCATTCCCAGCTAATGCAGTACCTACTAAAAAAATAACCTGCTATCCATATCCCAACATGGCTTCAGACCTTCCCTTAGCACTAGTACAGCACTACTCTCCTTCACCAACATCACCATAGAAACAATGGTCTATTTGTATCCTCAGTATTTCTAGACTTATCAAAAGCCTTTGACATGGTGAACCATAGTATGCTCCTAGAAAGACTAGCAGCACTTAACTTAAGCTCCTCCACCATATCATGGTTCCATAGCTACTTAACAGACCATCAACAGGCAGTTATTTGGCAAGAGCAACTTTTCCCTCTTTTACCAGTAGGTATAGGTGTTATCCAGGGGTCCATCCCAGGACTTCTGTTATTCTCACTATTTACTAACCAAATATCCTCATCCACACTCTCTGCCTCAGTTGTGCAATATGCAGATGATACCAACATTATATGTACCTCCCCTACCCTACAGGAACTAAAAACCATAACCCAAAAAACCTTCTCCTTAGCCGAAGAATGGTTCACTAACATAAAACTTATTCTTAACCCCCAAAAAACTAAACTCATTCTCTTTGGCCCGGTAGATCTCCTCCACCAAATAATTACTTTACCATAACATCTAGAGACAGTATTCAAATTAACTCAACCACACACACAAAACTATTAGGTGTAGAAATCAACACTAATCTACGATTTCACATTCATATAGCCCAAACAATTAAGAAAGTTAACAAAAAGCTTGGTCTCCTCTACAGAAATCGACAGTTCATCACTAGACCTACTAAGGCCACCTTAGCAAGAACTCACCTTTTATCCATTCTCCTTTATGCCTCCCCTATCTTCACTAATCTTCGTCACAGCAAAATAAACAAATTGGAATCCTGCTGCAACAAGATTGCTAGATTTTCTACTGATTCCTCGCATAGGTCCCACCACTGTTTTGCCCTTAAGCAACTAAATTGGCTCAAACTTCCTAAACTACTCTTACTAAACCAACTCTCAATAGCGCATAAACTCTACTACTTCTCTGAAAAAAAAAACAGCACTTCAAAGCATAATTCACCCCTACACCACCACCAGGACCCTAAGATCTAGTCATCAGAACCACATAAATGTCATCAAACACAAAAATGATGCAGGTAAATCACACTTTGCCTGCACCATCGCCAGAACCTGGAACTCACTCCCAAGCCACTTAACGTCTACCACCACTTCCCAATTTAAAAAACTTCTCAAAACCCACTACATATCTAATTGGCATTGCACATGCTGCTCCCAGGCTAGGTCATTTCACTGCACTGGTGCTATCATTCTGCTAGGGATCAAATGGCTGCTCCCTATGTCCTGTTGCTAGAAATTTGCTAGAATTTTGTTTAGTATCAAATGGCTGCTACCTAAAAAGAAAAAGAAAAAAAAACAAAAATAAAACAAAAAAACAAACAAGGGGTTCTATCCTTTATACCTATATTAAAACATCTACTATTTTTCATATATACCGAATGCTCTGTTATGAGCAGAGCATGTGGTGGTGGTGCTGTGGTAGCGTTGTTGCCTCACAGTAAGACGTTGTCCGGTTCGATTCTCAGCAAGAGCGTCTTCTCTGTAGAGACATGCGTGAATGGGCGTACCTTCGTGGAAAGTTGTGCATCAGGGCTGGCAACTCGGCACGTAAAAATCTACTGCCAATCATTAGCGGACTGGAGTTCCACTGTGGCGACCCCTAACTGGGAAAAGCCGAAAGATACAACTGAATGCTCTGTTATGATATACGATTTTTGTACCTATATTTGTGCTTAGAGCTATCGACACTCAATTGTAGTCCTCATACGTATCCTATATGTATATTATTACTATGTTTGTTTGGAATTGTATTGTTTGCTTGGAGCTTTTCTCCCCAGGCCTCCGCTGAAAATGGACCTGCGTCCAGTTGGACTTTCCCGGTTAACAAATGTAAAATAAAATAAAATAAATAAGCAAACTGTGTTAACAAGTTCATGTTTACAAACATCATACTTCACATATATTGCTCTATATCATATAACCCAAGCAGCATTACATAAATTATTCAATTCCTGCCTTTTTTTTAAAATAAGAAACATCTTGCTTAAACCATCATTTATGACACAGGCAATCATACAATTTTCACAAACCACACCGACACAATCCTAGTTGCAAGCATTTTACATCACAAACCATACTGATATATTCCTAGTTGCAAACATTATACATCACTTATAATCTACCCAATCATTTTCAGTCAAACATTACATAGCTCATTTAAGTCCTGCATTCTTTTAAATCACATTCCTTCCCTGTATGTATTGTTTCCACAGTTCCCATTGCTTCCTATTTAGTTTGCTCCTACCCTTTTCTAAAGATCACAATTCCAGTTGTTTTATCTTTGTTACTATATTCAGTACTTCTGGTATAGTTGCTATAGATTTTGATTTCCATTTTCTAGTAATTGCTTTTTTGGCAGCCACCACCATAATTAGACACAGCAAGGCCTCACCATGTCTAGACAATTATGATTCAGTATCATAGCTCAGAAAACTCATCTCTCTCATCACACCAATCTGCCCACCACAGGGAATCCTTAAAGTCCACCAACTTACCTCACTCCCGGAAAATGTATTCCGAATTACCTCTTTCTTCCCCATCACACCTCCAATATTTGCTGTCTACCTGAGGAAAAATTCTCTGGAATCTATGTAAACATTTCTAAACAAAAATCCTAAATCTTCTAGATTTTGTTGCATATTTGGGAGACATACATATATCCTCCTATTGTTTCCTTTTGAATTGCTTATCCAGTCTCTCTTCCCAACCCTTTCTAACCTCCTCTGATTCTTATAGTTATCATGCAATATTTTATATGCTCTACTAATTATTCCTTTTTTAATGGTAGCTTCTGTTCTAGATTCTATTAAAAACTCTACCAGTTTGCCAATACTCTGATAGCAATCCTTGATAGGGAAGGCAATCTCTAACCTGCAGTCCAAATAAATTATTAGCATCTTCCCAGTCTTATCATCTTTCCCTCTCTAGTTATTTGCTCCGAATACCTTGGTTCCTTTGCCAGTTTTCTCCAATAAATTCCAGCCCCCTCTTGCTTATTGTCTATATCCCTAATTGCAGTCATCCCTATTGGTGGAATCTCCTTTCTCCATTCCCATGTTGGCTTACTTCCTAGGATATTTTCTGCTACTTTATGGATATACTATTCTGCATGATAATTGCTATTCTTCTTAAAGGCCCACATCCAAAATCCTAGTCTCTCCTTGTTTCTTGAGCTTCCCCCCTGTTGCATAATCATCCATTTCTCCTTTGAATTATATGTTTCTGCTTGTGGTATGTATAGGAGTCTTAACTGTGTAGTTCTGAAATACCCATTCACATTTTGTAATCCCAAGCCGCCCTGTTCTTCTGGAAGAATCAGCTTATCCCATTTGACTCTTGCCATCTTCCCAAAGCTCACAGCATGCTTAAACTGTAACTTTATACTTTTTACCGCATACCCAGTTCTTCAATTATTAGAAACTCTCAGAAGATACAAGCTTTGTCATTATCAAGCATTTTCTGAAGGGTACAAAATATAAGACTCACATGCTTGTCATTACATTTCTGCAACAATTTGCCAGAAGCCACAAATATGACAAGGGGCAGACCAAAATACCTCTCAGTTTCTTTGCTCCAGAATTTGAGACAATGACAAAAATAATGGAGGATAATAAGGGACAAATGTTAAGTATTATATTTATGTATTTGTCTAATGGGTATATCTGGTTAACAAGTACTTTTTGGTTAAATGACTTGCTGAAAGTCACAAAGGAGGCAAATGGAGATGAAAGGATTCAAACACTATGCCTTTGACTACATGAAACAGTTTAAGATAAATGCCAGACAACTTCAAATCACTTAAAATGTAAACACACTAATAAGTGTTGCATGGATATGCATTCTTTGAACAATAAAAACTGTCAAACTATAATGACTGGCATTACTGACTGACAGTAATCCTTATGATTTACCAAAAAAAAAGAAGTTAATGAGGGAGAGGGCATAAATAAGAAGCAAAATCAGTGATGTTCTAGAAAATTGGAGACAGATAAGATGCAAATTACTCTAATTCACTTAAAAAAGTTAACAGAAAAGTTTTGCATCAATATGCATTTTCTGAACATTTGAACAACAAACACTATGAGATGCTAATAACTGGCATTATTGACTGTCTATAAACCTTAGTGATTTTTCACTCATAGTGGTTTATCAGAAAATGAAGACACTCAAATAACACACTGAAAGCTTTGGCGGCAAGCCTTACCAAAGATAAAAATATGTATATGTCCAAGTAAAGCAAAGTTTTGCCACCGCGGTGGAGGTAAAAAATCCAACTGTTTAATGAAATGCAATAAAATAATGCAGTTCAAAAACCATGATAAATCTTGATAAAACAAACAGGATAAGCGCTTTCAGCTGTCTAAGCCTTCTTCAGCTCCTGCCATTTCCTGTAATCCAGTGATATTTAAACACGTAAGCACCAATGAAAACAAAGATATCCAGGTAATTTCCTGCCTTTCAATGCAGGTTTTAAAGGAACCATACCATTAAGTCCTGGTTCCTTATCAGCCTGTATATTGGCTATCCAGCACATCTCTAAGTATTCTGTGTGATTTTGTATGTCTTCACCTTTTAAATTTTCTTCCATTAATTGCAAAACCATAAATAGAAATGTATGAGTAGGATAGCTTTTTATATGTTGTGCCAAAGAATTATTTCTTTTCATCAGATGTATAGCACTCAGATAATGAGATATTCTCTCTTTTAAACATCTGCTTGTCTTTCCCACATAAAAACAAATGCACTGTTCATATTAAGAGGTGCAGACATACAACATCACACAGAATACTTAGAGATATGCTGGATAGCTAATTTACAGGCTGATAGGAAACCAGGACTTAATGGTATGCTTCCTTTAAAACCTGCATTGAAAGGCAGGAAATTACCTAGATAGCTTTGTTTTCACTGGTGCTTACCAGTTTAAACATCATTGGATTACAGGAAATGGCAGGATCTGAAGAAGGCTTAAATAGTTAAAAGCAGTGGTCCTGTTTATTTTTATCAAGATTTATCTTGCAATAACCGACAAGAAAAGACAGCTCACAGTTCAGATGGGGAAAACGTGAGTCCAGTGTACAGCAAGTATCCAAAAATCAGGAAAATACTGGCTCAGTTGTACCACAGTGAAAAATAACCTTATTAACACACAAGCTTTCACACCAACGTGCTTTTTCAAATGAAATGAAACAGAGTAAGAATGGCCTATCTATAAATTACAAGTCTACATCAGCTGATATTGACTATCCAGTAATTTCCATGAAACAGTCATAGAGTCAATCAAATAAATTATTCTTATTAAAATTACACTTTAAATTACTTTAAAAATGTTATTATAACTCCTATTAAATTCATATTTAAAATATTGTTTCAAATATTTATTTATTCAACATTCTACATTTAAAAACAGTTTAATTACATTCACCATTTAAACCAGGTGGATGGCCTGCCAGCAATATGCATATCCATTTATATTCACAAATTTTCATAAATAAAATTTCATCACCTCCTCTTATCCCTAGCCTTATTACTCTAAATCCTCCACCTCATTTAATCTCTCGATCAAAAGACACTCAAAAGGTACACTAAAGAGACAGCCATAGCTCTCAAATAATCAGGGACATATTTCAACAGAATCGGGGGCAAACCCAGAAAATATCAGGGACAATCAGGGAGATTTTTACAATATTAATACTATTAACTTGAGACATTGACAGAATAAAAGAATGTTAATTACTGTACATTTTGTGAAGTAAAAGAAATCTATAACTCTTACTTACTGCCATTATTTGAGTATAATTTAACACATTTTCCCCAAGAGTCATCAGTTTTAGGAGGGATTAAGAGGGACAGAGCTAGATTTTGGAGTCAAAATCAGGGACATCCCTGGAAATTAGGGACAGGTGAGAGGAATGGGATCAGTTGTGCTTGTGTGGTGCACTCAAATGTGCACATGATTAGCCAAAAGCATCAAGCATTTGTTTTATTATTCCCAGCATCAAGCATCTTATTAATATATCCAGGGACTGGGGAACTTAGTGGGGCCATGTGTCCCCATGTACCCCCTAGTAGTGCCACCCATGCTGAGGACCTGTGAGCAATTCAGGCATTGGTGTGATGATCCATGGCACCATCACCCTGAAGATCTTCAGCACTGCGAAGTGAAGGTTAGGAAGGAAAATTGCTGAATGGTGTAGTCACCATCTGCAGTTGCTACTGTTTTTCAAAGTAGAATTTTTACTTTTTTCTGCCATTTTGAGCTACATTCCTAATAAAGGCTATTTTCTCCAACAGATAACAGAAACTACCATGTGGGCTGTTGTGGGAAATTGTCTGTCTGACTGTGCCTGTTGCTTGCCAGTTTGGCATGACAATGCTGCATATTGTGGGGTACTGCATAGCTCTTCCATTGTGACACTGAGCACCATGTCAGGCTACTTTTATCTTGCATGTACATGTGGGGATCTAGCTTAGTTGTGAAGCTATGGGCACATTTTCCTGCATCTTCTTTGATGCACATACATGAGCACTAGCTTCATCATGAAGCTCTAGGCATATTGCAATGTATCTGCTGTTATGCCTATAAGTATAGGGCTGTTGCTTAGTTCTAGACATGTGGAAGAGTTTCCAGTATCAGGTGACAGCATAGTTTTGCAGTGATGACTGCATATCACCAGCACCTATTTGACATAGATATTTTGTCCCTTTTGTCTTTCAGTAGCAGCATAATGAGAAACAAGCTGTGCTGGCTGCTATATGAGGTGGTTGAGACTTGTGGCATAGTGTGGTTAGTGTGACATTTACCTACTAACTTGTACTGTATTACTTGTGCCATTTCTTGGACCTCATCTGTGACATTATCATTCCCATCATCTTTCTGACAGATTAGGATCCAGTACTAGGTGACCAAGGCAGTTGCCTAAGGCACACAGGCTGGGAGGGGGCCTCTGCTGACTGGGAAAGGGCCCGATGGCTGGGAGATTAATTTGTTTTTTTTAATAAAGCATTTTTAAGGCCATTCTGTTTGCATACACACCTGTTGCATCTGTGTGAGCCATTTACACCTTAATCTTTCACCTTTGAATACAAGAAGATGTAAGAAGTGTGTGTGTGTGTGTGTGTGTGTGTGTGTGTGTGTGTGTGTGTGTGTGTGTGTGTGTGTGTGTGTGTGCATGTGTGTGTGTAAGAAGTAGATAGGTAAGTAGCATACTTCAACTGTCCATATTTTTTACAGAATGTCCAGATTTTTGCCTCATATTTTTCGTCTGTTCCTCTTAAAATTTCTGATTTTCTGGAAAATCATTGAGGACTGAAGTTACTAAACAATGACAGCCATTTGAGTTTCAGACTTAATATCCTTTAGAAAAATGCATACTTACACAAATCCTGTTATTCTATCAACTTTCTAAGTTGAGAACAATATTTAAAATCTGTCCCTATTTTTGGCCCTTTGTCCGCCATAATTTTAGGTTTTGTCCAGATTTCTTGCAATATAGAAGTTGAGAGATATGGTATGTTTGTGTGTGTGTGTGTGTGTGTGTGTGTGTGTGTGTGTGTGTGTGTGTGTGTGTGTGTGTGTGTGTGTGTGTGTGAAATGCCATAGTTAGAGATAGCAGGTGGTTAGTTATTTGATCAGGTTCAAACCCTGTAACTTATTTACAGGAAACAATAGCCTGAATCCTGTACCCAAGCTACCAAGCTGCATTTTTCAAGGAATTGAGCTTTAGGTGCATTTTTCAAGGAACTGAGTTTTAGGTGCATTTTAAAGATATCGAGTTTCAGGTGCATTTTTCAGGAAATTGAGTTTCTAGTGCATTTTCAATGAATTGTCAACTTCAAGGGAAGAGAAGTTTACTGCTGCTCATTCTAAGTCAGTTTATATTGTGCAACTGTTTTGTTTAGAAAATAGTATCACTACTGGGCTAAAAGCATTGTTAGTAGCACAATAGGTAAAATACTTGCTTTTGAGGCAGAAGACTGTGGGATCTGCTCCACAGCATGTAGACGGCTTGCTGATACTGTATTGTAATTTAAGGGAAGTGGGGTGCTGCAGTCCTGAGTATGTCCTCCTCTGGATAAGATGCCTAGTAACTATGAGCCTATTATCAGTTTGCCATCCATTCTCTATTGCAGTATTACCAGCTTACTTTTTTAATGTAACATAGGCAATTCTTCAAGGGCTGCAGGCACTGAATTTGTAGATGAAGTACTGAAATATAAAGATATTATGTAGTCCAATCTCGCCTACATTCTTACTCACAGGTTCGGAGCTGAATATCGGCTCCGACTCAGCCAACTTTTATTTTCTAGCACAAAGTCTCTTATTGGCTGGGCTAAACAGGTATCCCATGTTGCACTGCTCCCTAGCCCCAGATCTCATTTGCCACTCATGTAGCTAGGACGTGGTTTCGCTTGGCTGTGGCTAAGTACCTCTAAATTTCTGTTTTCTCTTCAGAAAATTGTTGATATTCAAACAAAAGCTATTTTCATAGCTATTTCTTCTTGTTTATTGTTTAAATATTGTTGAAGTGTTGTCTGTGTGTGTGAGTTTGTATCCCTAACTGTTCCGGATGATCTAGGCCCGTTTAAATTAGAGGACCTAGTCCTCCTTTTTGTGTAGTGTTTTTACTTTGCTCTTATTGGCGTCCTGATTTTTAGTGTGTAGTTTTTCTCTGGTTGAGCTTGTGTGTTGTAAGGTTTTCAAAGAACCGTTTTACTTAGAGGTTCTTTGGGGTTGCGTGTAGTGATAGTTTCCCGTCTTTGCTGTTTTCCGGATGGGTCATTTCTTTTGTCTTGGTGTTTAGTATTCTTGTTGAGATGTCTAAGGATCAAAAGGAACATAAACCTTTAGGTTTTAAGAAATGTTCCAAATGTAACTATAAGATGTCCATTACGGATGGACATTCCGTATGTGTGTATTGCCTAGGAGCAATTCATTTGCAAGAATCCTGTAGCTTCTGCCACACCTTCAGTCCGAGGGTGCCACAGGAAAGAAAAAATAAACTTATATTGAAGGGACTCCTAAAACCTTCATTTGAGGAGTCTTTAGACTCGACTTCTAGTACTCAGTCCAAGTCTAAATCTTTGAAGGTGAAGAAAAGATCTCTGGCTCCATCTGTCTCCTCAGAGCCACCAGAGAAAACTTCTAAACTGGACTCTACCTCCTTGGCTCCTTTGTCCTTGGGGCTGCAGGAGGTATCTGTTGTGCTGGAATCAACCTCGGCTCCAATTTTATTGGAACCCATTTGGAGCCGGTCTCCCAGTGTCAGGCATGGTTCTCCTGATAGGAGATCCCAATCCTCCTCTCTGTCCTCCAAATCCTCCAGGCTTTCTGATTTGGATGTCGATAGGGTGGTTCAGAGGCTCCTGCAGGCTTTCCCAGGCTTCTGGGTAAAATGAAATGCGGCCCCCGACTGGCTCCGGAATAGCACAGTCAAGCAACACATCAGGAACGATGGTAAGAGGAACCGTGAAAGGAATCACGGTCTCCCAAGTTGCGGGGGCCTCCTCTGCCTCTAGGGCAGCATCTTCCAGAATAACCTCCCCCTCCTCTGCCTCTGGAGGGGGACTCACCTTGTGCGGCAGGGAAAAACTTCTGTGATTTCTTGAACCACATCTTCCCTCCTCTCTGAGCCTTGGGGTAAGGCCTAGAGGGAAGGGAAAAATGGGTCAAAGCTGCTAAAGAAAGGAGTCATCCAACCTGTCCCCTCAGACCAAATCGGATTAGGGACTTACTCAAGACTCTTTTTGGTGCCAAAAAGAACAGGGGACCTGAGACCCATTCTAGATCTCAGCCGATTAAACCACTACGTTCTGAAGTCCAAGTTCCAAATGGTCACCCTTCAGTCCATTTTCCCATTGCTGGGAAAAGAAGTGTGGATGTGCTCCATCGACCTCAAGGATGCTTACTACCATATCAAAATGGACAGGGCATCCAGGAGTCACTTACGCTTCCAGCTGGGAGCCAGTCACTTTCAGTTTTGTGCCCTGCCCTTTGGTCTCACCACAGCCCCCAGGGTGTTCACCAAGTGCTTGGCGATGGTGACAGCTCACTTGAGACGTCAAGGATTCCAAGTGTTTCCATACCTGGACGACTGGCTCCTCACTGCCCCCACCAGGCATATTCTCATTCAGGTGAGGGACGCTACCATTATCCTCTGTCAACAACTAGGAATTACCTTGAACTGGGAAAAATCTGCCTTGCTGTCCTCACAGCGTGTCACATTTATAGGTGCAGAGCTAGACACCATCCAAATGCGGGTCTTCCTGTCCCAAGAAAGGATTGGAGTATTGCAGAATCAGGTTCATGCTTTATTACCCCTCAGGAAAGTACAAGTGAGATGGGTGTTTCAGCTTCTGGGATCCATGGCAGCTACCATTATGTTAGTGCCTCTAGCAAGATTACACATGAGGCTTCTTCAGTGGCTTCTCTTTGCCCAATGGTCTTTCCAGAAACTCCCCCTTTCCCACCAGATCCTACTCACAGACTGATGCAAGCAGGATCTCCGTTGGTGGCCATGTTCCACCAATATAGACGAGGGAAAACAGTTTGTTCCTTCATCACCTGTCGCCACGGTGACCACGGACGCCTCCCAGATGGGGTGGGGGGGCATTATCTTGGCAGGATGGTCCAAGGCACGTGGCAAGATCACGAGGTACATCTGCACATCAATGTTTTAGAGATGAGAGCGGTGTTATTGTCGTTGCGATCACTTCAGAGCTCTCTTCCTCAGGGAACGATTGCAATTTACTCTGACAACATGTCCGTTGTGTGGTACCTAAACAAGCAAGGAGGAACCAGATCTTATCCCCTGTGCAGAGAGGCCATGCGAGTGTGGCAGTAGGCAGTGTCTTCCCAACAGTTTCTAGTGGCAATGCACATTCCGGGGAAGGCCAATGTGATAGCAGACAGGCTGAGCATAGCTATTCTGATGCCTTACGAGTGGTCCCTGAACCTTCTGGTTGCAGAACAGATTTTCAGCAGGTGGGGTCAGCCTTGCTGTGATCCTTTTGCCAATCCCCTCAATGCCAAATGCAGCATCTACTTCACCCTGATCCCCCTACAGGGGGAGTCACCCAGGGATGCTCTAGTCCATGATTGGCCCTCCGGTCTGCTCTGTGCTTTCCCTCCATTTCCTCTGTTACCAAGAGTGATTCAGAAAGCCATATCCTTGAGAAGCAAGATGATTCTAATTGCCCCACACTGGCCTCGCCAAGTCTGGTTCTCCTTTCTTCATCAATTCGCATTGGACAGTCCTTGGATTCTGGACCCAGTACCAGACCTACTGATGCACATATTGGGGCAGCTCGATCCCACCCTGCGGACCCTCAGGTTGACAGCCTGGCTACTCCACTTCTGTCATTAGTCAGACTTCATAGTTTTTTGCCGGAGGTGGTGCACATTTTATCCTCTTCTCATAAGTCTTCCACCAGGAAGATTTATTCCAGCAAATGGAAGAGATTTTCCATTTGGGCATATGCCCAAGAACTTGACTCTTACACAGCCCCAATTCCTGCTGTTTTGGATTTTTTTGTCCATGCTCTTTCGGCGGGGTTCTTCTCCTGCTACCATTAAAGTGCAGCTGGCTGCTATTTCTAATTTTCATACCTCCTACGAGCCTTCCCTTATGGCCCACAAACTCTGTAAGGTCTTTCTGAAGGGTACCTTGTTACTCTGGCCTCCTGTGTCAGAACCTATCATGCCCTGGGATCTAAACTTTGTTTTGCACGGCCTGACTTCCCCACCTTTCGAACTGGCTGCCTCCTGTGAGTTAAAGTTTCTGTCTTGGAAGACTGCTTTCCTAATAGCCATCACATCAGCCAGATGGGTGTCAGAGATTCAAGCTCTGTCCATCAAACCCCTGTATTTAATCTTCCATAAGGACAGGGTTTCTCTTAGACCTAATCCCTCCTTTCTTCCTAAAGTAACATCTACTGTTAATCTCAGTCAGTCTATTGAGCTGCCAGTTTTCTTCCCTCAATTCTCGAACAAAGCAGAGTTTAGATTTCATCAATTGGATATGCACAGGCAATTACGATTCTACTTACACAGGACAAAACAACTACGAAAAGCTGACCAATTGTTTGTGTCTTTTTCAGAAAGTAGAGCAGGATCCCCTATTTCCAAGGTTACAATCTCCAGATGAATTTCAAGTTGTATTTCCTTTATTTACTCCTCAGCGGGCAGAAATCTACTGTTCCCCGTCAAGGCTCACTCTACTAGTGATGTTTTTGCATCAATAGCTTACCATGCCAGACTATCTTTGGATGATATTTGTGCTGCAGCCATGTGGGCTTCCCCACACACCTTTATTACTCATTACAAACTGGACATGGCTTCTAGGGGCCAGGCTTCCTTTGGTTCCACAGTCCTCAGGAGTATCTTCCTTTGAGCCTCCCAGGATAGAGGTGCAGGGGATGCTGTCCCATGAGTAAGAATGTAGGCGAGATTGGACTACATAACATCAAGAAGTTATGTACTCACCATAACGTTCGATGTATGTAGTCCATCTCGCCTCACATTCGTACGTACCCTCCCACCTGCCCCCTTCCTGGAGGATTTGGAGGCTGGAATTGGTGTTTGAGTACCCTTCAATGTTAGTTGTTTTTTCCTATCTCCCTTGATAGTGTTCTACTGTAGTGGGTTGTTGTTATGCATGAGGTGTGATTGTGGGTTCGCAGCAAACTAGATCTGGGGCTATGGAGCAGTGCAACATGGGATACCTGTTTAGCCCAGCCAATAAGAGACTTTGTGCTAGAAAATAAAAGTTGGCCGAGTCGGAGCCAGTATTCGGCTCCGAACCCATGAGTAAGAATGTGAGCCGAGATGGACTACATACATCAAACGTTATGGTGAGTACATAACCTCTTGATGTTTGCTGTCAGCAACCTCTTCATTAGTTACAGATCTCTTTAATGTGGAATTATTTAGATGGCTTTTACTTCTGTGGAGATTATGTATATTGACTAATATTGGTAGATTGTAATGACAGAAGTTTGACTGGTCTTTTATGGTTGAAATGTTCTGAATTGGACAGTTTTGTCTTTATTGGTTCATATCTTTTGTTTCATTGCTTACTGGAAAATGTTGAAATTATAAATTTAAAACATGCTGTAACAAGTGGTGCCATATCATACAAAGAATATAATTTAATACACTCAGGAAGGGGAATCAAAGAACTCTTGCATGTTTGCATGGTCCTAAAAATGTGTGCAAGGGGCCTATGATTTGAAAAAAGCCCAAAGGTAAACTTTATCTGCCACTGGCTAGTTGCATTTTCTTTGAATATTGGTTTCAATGTCATATCAATTAATGTGAGTTTCAAGGGCAGAGAAGTTTTAATGCTAAATCTGTGTTCACTGTGAGACTGTGTTGCTTTGTTTAGCAAATGTCTAACAGTGTTTGTGCTATAAGATTTGAAATAAAAGTCTTAAATTAAACATCTGTAATCATTGTAAAAATAAAGCTGGAAATAGTAAGAGTTGTGGGCAGTAACTGACTGTGTAGTAGCCACCATGTCCCTCCTGGGATGTATGGGAATTGAGCTCAAGTGACAGGCCTGTGTCATCAGGCCACTAGAGCAGGGTGTGGTCTGTGTTGCCATCAGCCACTCCAAGCCATTTTCACAATCTTCTGTGTCAATCTGATAGCACTCTGTGATGGTTGGCAACCAGAATGGTGTACCTCCATTCTATTGTACCACAAACCACCCCTTATACAGTGTTCACTCCTGCTCTTCAACAGGAGGTTTAGGTACTAATGTTCTGACTGCTAGAGTGTGATGAATTTTTAAGAGTTAGCTAATAATGATGGATGGATAATTAGGATAGGAGAGATGAGGTTAAAAGGTCTAGTACAACAGAATGTAGGACAGCAGCTGCTGGGAGGTTGGAAGAATAGATTGAGAAAACAGAAGAAAGCAAGCAAGAAAGAAAGGAGAACCAAGGGGGATGCAGGTATAGACATCTTGATGATGGGGACTTTTTTTTCTTTTCCATTCTCCAGTCTATTATTCTTGTGCTGCTGCTGCTGCAAACATACCAGGCCAGCAGGCTGACACTATCGGAGTTCTCTGATCACCTCTGAGCTCAGAAAGAATGCATGTGACACGGAACACCATTTCTTCTATGTCTTGTCTTGTAGCTCAGTGTGCCTGTTTATTACCCCTCATATAAATGTAAAAACAATATTTAATAGAGGTGTGGGCAGGACTATGTTCTGGTCTTGTATAATGCTGTTGTCCTGATCTTCAGGCTCACTCAGTGACAACATAAGTAATGTGAAAATGAAATACTCAGTTTTAGAATATCAGATCTGATATTGTTAATCCTCGTTCCTTCCTTATGCATGGGGGTATCGGTTCTGAGCTCAGAACCGAGCCAGACATTTTCCAAGCTTGTGTCAGCTTCAAACTCTCAAGCTAAACTCTTACCCACAACCCCCCTCTCCCTGTTACCTCAGATTTCATTTGCCGTGTTGCCATCTGGTCGTGTCAAGCTACTTCTCTTGAGCTAAGTACAGACAATTGTTGTTTAATTGCTTTACAAATTACTTTTCTGTCAGAAAAGTTGATATTTTATTGTCTCTTACCCTATCGCATCTAGCGTTCATAATTTCCTCGGGTTTTTCTGTTTTTTACTTACTACTTTTACCGCGCGGTATTTCTCTTTACCATCGTTGGTAATCTTTTTCCCTTTTCTCTCTCATACCTTTGGGTACTCTCTTGTGCCACTGTTCATACTTTTCTATCAATTAATATGGCAGAAAAAAGGTAGTCCGGGGTGTAAGCGGTGTTCTGATTGTGGACACAAACTGCCTACTTCTGATGCACACTGTGTGTGTTTATTGTTTGGGAGCTTCCCATTTATCTGTTGAACCACCCTGTACTATTTGTGAGAACTTTTCTAATAGGACTTTGTTAGAAAGGAAAAACAAGCTGATACTGAAGGGACTTCTAAAATCTCCCTTTTCAGAGGCTATTTCTGGGTTGGAGGTCTCAACCCCTTCTAAAGCCCATAAGAAAATGGATGTTTCTACTAAGGCTAAATCATTGCCTTCATCCCCGGCTGGGGACTCTCATCAACCACAACCTAAAAAGGCAAAATTTTCGGCTCTGGAGCTCTCAGTCAGCCCCAGTACTTTTGGTGCCTAGGCCTTTGGCACCGAGGCCTTCGGCTCCATTAGTGATTTTGGCTCCGTCCTCTCCTGCAGCCTTATATATATTGGCACCGAGGGGCTCCTCGGTTCAGACCATTACCAGTGTATTGGCACCGACCGTTCAGTCGGTGCAGACCTTGACCACATCGGCTCAGAGATCTTCCTCGGAACTGAGACCTCTATTGTTGACTCCAGTTTTGTTGGTTCCAGCTTCAGCACCGACTACCACTTCAGCACCGACAACCACTTTGGCACCGATCCCTGTGTCGGTGCAGACATTGACCTCGGCACCGATGACTTCTTCGGTGCAGACAAGCATAGTCCAGTCTTTCTCGGCACCGTTGTCCTTGGTGCGGTCAGATGAGATGAGATGGGCACCAAGTCTGCCTCTTCTGTGGACAGGCCTGTTTCTCCCTCAGTCTCCGTGAGGTCCACTAGAAGCCTTTCCGAACATGATGTGTTGCGTCTTGTGGACCAGGTACTCTTGGCCAGAGGTATTTCACCCCTCAGGAACTATCCTTCCTTGGGAGGTGATCACACATCTCCAAAGACCCCTTTTTATTCTCCTCCTTCATTGCCTTTGAAGTCCATGGATATAGCACAGTCTTCCCCTTCTGTGGTTCCCTTTATGGAACTCACTAAGGAACCACAGTTGCCTTCATGGCAGGAAAGTTTTGCTATGACCCAGGATGTCAGCTGTGACATGCATAGCTTGCTGCTCCACAGCCATCCAGGCACTCCGGGTCAGCAGGCTGAGCCACTTAGGGGAGGGGTGACCCCTGCCTTAAACATACACACCTCTTCATGTGGACCAGCCTTCCAACTGATGGAGAAGGCTTTTGCTGCTGCTGGCGATACCAGACTGCCTATACCTCTGCCCTCTTCTGGTACACTGGTTCCACAAGTCACATCTAGCGGACTCTAGGTGCAACGGCCGTAGGACATATTCCCTCAGGAATCCCCTTTTCCGCTGTCTTCTCCAGCTTCTCCCGCTGAGGAGGTCCACCGGAAAAGTGTGTGCAAGAAGAAGCACATGGACTCCACAGAGGAGTTCCTCACCGAAGACGCAGATTTGGATGAGAGGGAAGGATCCCCTCAGTCACCCTGTGAGGTATCCTTTGGCAATATCCTCGAAATTCTGAAACAGAGAGGTGACTGGCAGTCCTCTAATCCGACCTCTGAGGAATCTGTGTTCCTGCAGGCCTTTCGCGCCCGGCCCCCTACCTCCTGGGTTACTCCACCTCCCAATGAACTTGTCCGGCTCATCATGCAGCATGCTTGGAAGGCTCCTGATACCATTGAAGCTATTCCCCAGAGGCCATTTAAGATCTTGTCCCCTCCTGCTTCAGATCCCCATTGGTCCAAAGGTCTTCCTGTGGATTCTTTGGTGGTGGCGGCTGCAACAAAAAAGGATCTGGCAGAAGAAGAAAGCCAGACTGTCCATCTGCCTAACAAAGAGTCCCAGGCCCTGGACAGGATAGGGAAGCAGCACCTTTGCTCCAGCAATCTTTGCTATCAGGTCCCTGAATTGTATGGCACATTTCGCCAGACTTCAGAGGGATCTGGTTTCTGAGCTCTATGAAACCTTGGCTGGTGCCGTGTCTGATGAGGTCCATGACAAAGTGGCCTCTCAGCTGGCCACCATTGAATCTATATGTAACTCCTCTATGTGACTGATATCTCACGCATCAGAAGGAGCAGCTAGAGCAGCAGGTTCAGCTGCGGTCTTGAGACGACACACCTGGATGCGCTTGTGCAACTTCGCTGAACCCTTTATGTTTTCTTTTCTTAATGCCTCCATTGAGCCCTCCTCATTGTTTGGGCCCAAAGTTAAAAGCACACTGGCCAGATGTGAACAGGACAGCAAGACCCTTTCTGCCCTAGGTGTCCATTATTCTTCCTCTCAACGTGCTTTCTCCCGAAACCAAAAGAGTGGGAAGATATGGTTCAAGAAATCTCAGGGTCCATTCCGTGACACACAGGCAGAGTTCTCCCCCAGAGGCAGGGGGGGAAACTCACAGGGAAGACACTCCTTTCGGGGTAACCGGGGTAACCATAGTTCCAGGGATTCTTTCCCTGGTCAATCCTACCAGCACTCCTGAAGAGCGGCCCAACTCCTTTCCTCTGGAGGTGGTTGGGGGACATTTCTCCTTGTACCCTTCTGCCTGGCTAACCATCACCACCGATTCTTGGGTACAAAGGATCATAACCAGATGTTATCATATCCCCTTCAATCTTTGTCCCGTCTCTTCAAAATATTTCCCCGACGTTCCACCCAGTCAAAGGGAAGAAGCAGCACTAGAGATAGAAAAGCTGCTAAGAAAAAGAGTCATCCAAATAGTCCCTCCAGACCAGATAGGATCCGGATTCTACTCAAGACTATTTTTGGTGCCAAAGAAAACCGGGGACTGGAGACCAATTTTGGATCTCAGTGTATTGAATAAGTTTGTGAGAGTACAAAAATTCTGGAAGGTCACAATACAGTCTATCCTCCCGCTTTTGGAAAAAGAAGATTGGATGTGCTCTATAGATCTTTAAGATACATATTACCACATAAAGGTGGACAGGTCATCAAGATGATTTCTGCGCTTCCGTGCAGGAGCCAGTTACTACCAGTTCAGAGTACTGCCCTTCAGATTCTCTACAGCCCCTAGAGTGTTCACAAAGTGCATGGCAGTTGTCACAGCTCACTTGCGACTTCAAGGATTCCAGGTGTTTCCATACCTAGACGACTGGCTCATTTCCACCCCCAGCAGACATCTACTGGAAAAAGCTCTGGCATACTCTCTCCTCACTGCCCAAATGCTAAGCATAAACATAAACTGGCAGAAATCTAACCTCACCCCATCTCAGTTGACAGAATTCATAGGGGTTATCTTGGACACAAAAAATTGCAGAGCTTCTTTTCCAGAGCACAGAATTCTAAGGATAAAGCAACAACTCATTCCAATCCTTTCAAAGGAAAAATCCACGGCTCACTCAGTTCTACAGCTGTTGGGTTCCATGGCAGCCTCCATCACCATTGTTCCCCTGGCCAGTTTTCACATGAGGCTTCTACAATGGCTACTGCTCACCCAATGGTATCCTTTTCAGCATCCTGTTTCAGCCATGATTCGAGTAACCCACAGATGCAAACATGATTTAAATTGGTGGATGACACAATCTCTCACAATGGTCTCGCCCCTTCTCCTCCCAGAAACCCAAGGCTACAGTGACCACGGACGCCTCCCTGATGGGGTGGGGGGGCTATGTCAGGGACAGACAGTCTAAGGCACTTGGTCCGAACTGGAGGCCCATCTGCATATAAATGTTCTAGAGCTGAGGGCAGTGCTTCTGGCGTTGCAAGCATTCCATCCCCTTCTGCCGTCTGGGACAATTATGATTTAATCAGACAACATGGCGGTGGTCTGGTACATCAACAAGCAAGGTGGAACAAATCTTACCCCCTTTGTCGGGAGGCCATGAGGATATGGCAATGGGTGATGGCTACCAACCATTTTCTTCTAGCAACGCACATTCCCGGGAGTTCCAATGTGCTAGCAGACAGACTCAGCAGGGGCATTCCTCAACCTCCTGAGTGGTCGCTGAATCCCTTGATAGCAGCGGAGATCTTCCACCGCTGGGGCCGTCCTTGCTGCAACCTCTTTGCATCCCTGACCAACTACAAATGCAGCAACTACTTTGCCCTGATTCTCCCTCAGGGACAGTCACCCAGGGACGCTCTAGTCCATGATTGGCCCTCGGGTCTTCTTTACGCATTTCCACCCTTTCACCTCATTCCCCAGTTTCTGAAGAAAGCCCATCGGTTGAAGAGCAAGGTGATTCTCATAGCACCATATTGGCCTCGACTGATTTAGTTCCCCTTCCTTTGGCCTCACCTATTAGATCGACCATGGATTCTCCATCCAACCCCGGAGTTGATCTCACACCCACAGAACCTGATTCATCCCAAACTGAACAGCCTGAAGCTAATGACTTGGCTACTCCAATTCCCCTGATTGCCAGGCAGAATGATCTTTCTTAACCAGTACGTGATATTCTCATTGCTTCTCATAAGTCTTCCACTAGAATTACTTATCTGAGCAAGTGGAAAAGATTTACCTGTTGGCTGAAAGATAAACAAGTAGACCCCTTTTCAGCACCAGTGTCATTAATACTAGACTATCTGGCCGACCTGTTTCAATCGGGTCTATCGGCCTCTACCATTAGAGTTCATTTGGCTGCAATTTCTAATTTTCATGAGGGTGTCCAAGATTCCTCTCTTATGTCCCATAAATTGTGCAAGACCTTCATAAAAGGTGTGAATCATCTGAAGCCACCTTTTAGAGAACATATTCAACCATGGGATTTATCTTTAGTTCTACAAGCTCTGACAATGGCACCTTTCGAACCAGCCTCTTCTTGTGACCTCAAGTATTTGTCATGGAAAACCTTGTTTTTGGTCGCTATTACTTCTGCCAGACGTATTTCTGAACTTCAAGCTTTATGTATCAAGTGTCCATACTTGATTTTTCATAGAGATAGAGTGTCTCTGAGAACTAATCCATCATTTCTGCCTAAAGTGATCTCTGAAATGTCCATTAATCAAGCCATTGAATTGCCAGTTTTCTTTCCCAATCATTCAAACAGAGGAGAGTATTGCCTACATACCCTAGATATACACAGGCAAATCCGTTTTTACTTAAACAGGACTCAACCCTTTCGTAAATCTGACCAGTTATTTTTGGCCTTTTCTGGACCTAGATTAGGATCTGCTGTTGCTAAGGTCACATTAGCTAGATGGTTGAAGTTGACTGTGTGACGTTTATTTACACACAACATAATATCTCGTTGCCTACTACCATGAAATCTCATTCAACAAGGTTGGTGGCAACTTCTGCTGCCTTCCATGCCAGAGCTTCTTTACATGACATCTGTGCAGCTGCAACTTGGGCTACGCCTCATACCTTCATCAATCATTACAAATTGGATTTGGCCTCCAGGGAAAGAGCATCTTTCGGTTCTATGGTGCTCAGGAATGTCCTTCCATGAGAGCCTTCCAGGAATAGAAGTAGCTGGGGACTCTGTCCCATGCATAAGGAATGAACGAGGATTAACAATATCAGATAAAGAAGTTATGTCTTACCATAACGTTCCATCTGTATTGTTGATCCTCGTTCAGTCACTATGACCCTCCCACCTTCTCCCTTCTGTGGTTTCTAGTGGATCTCACCATCAGGTTCTCTTAGGTTATTTGACCAGAGGTAGCCTCTTCCTTCTTTAACTTGCAAACTCAATCTGAGGTAACAGGGAGAGGGGGATTGTTGTTAAGAATTTAGCTAGAGAGTTTGAAGCTGACATGAGCTTGGAAAGTGGCCGGCTCGGAACTGATATCCCCATGCGTAAGGACTGAACAAGGATCAACAATACAGATGGAACGTTATGGTAAGACATAACTTCTTTTTAACATATTGTGATGTACATCATATGGAGAGGAACACTCAAATGGGCAGACTGCAGAATATATAATTTTGATTTGATTTCTTGCTATACATTTTATTTTTCATTTGTACATTTCAAGCTTTCTTTTTTCTCCCCAGGATTTGGCTTTCTCAGGAACATTAAGGGCCCCATCATATCAATTAATTTGTAATTTTTGCAGTCAGCTGCCCAAAAAGAGCCTTGATTTACCATCCAGTGAGAATACAGTACAGAAGTCTGTATTTTTGCAACTTGCAGCCCATTAGATTCATAAAGGAGCAGGTGTAGTTTTCATATATGTAAAATATATATATATATATATATATATATATATATATATATATATATATATATACATGTGTGTGTGTGTGTGTGTGTGTGTATATTTATATATACAGTAGCCAATTATTCTGGGCAGTCAGCATTAAGAATCATTTCTTTTTTGTTATTAGTCCCAGGATGTGAATATGATGTGCATGCAGAAAATGTGGATATACGTAGCAGTTTATCAGTTACATATTGTCTCTGCCCAGCATCGTGTTATCAGCTGTGATTACTAGGTGGGTAGCAACATTTAAAACAGTGCTTCCAGATTTTGTAAGATCCCTTGTCATACTTCCTATATCGTACACCCAGATGGGTTACTTATTCTCAGATTTTTAATATCAGCACAGAAATTATTATCCTGCCACTAGGATGGTTAGAATATTTTTTGTTGATGTGTCTTGCCAGACCTTAGTGAAAAGAGTTCCCTTTATTTCTAGACTTTTCTTGGAAAAAATTTTATTTCGTGAAATAGAAGGAAGAAGCTCAGAAACAATTATGCTGGGTCACAACATCATAAAATAAGGAAACAAACACTTATCCAATCAATACTCTTTCCCTGTGCATATAGGAATAAAAAATGTCAAATGTTGTTTGCAAATGTTATTACTGTTCAGAATCCTTCACTGGAATTCATTATGCCAGTAGTTATCCTGTTAACTAAATGTCGTGCGTAGTGGTATGAAAGCACTATGTGCACTATTACTCGGTATGCTGACATTCAATACTGAGATTCATAGACATGTATCAGGATACTGAAGCTGGTGTGCAACAGAGTGTCTTTTTTATGAATGATCCACAGAAGGGCATATTGCACAATGTGTACTACGACCACTCATGTTACAGACATTCTCGATATCTGTGTTGTTTCTCTGGCAGTATATTTGACAGACACACACTTTATTAAGTGACTGGTCCCTACTGTGTTGTGCTTCAATGTCATACCTAACTGCAATACATGAAGAGCTGCCTGTCATCTGAGGTGATGGCAGATCTAGGTCATTACCCTAATATGGTAATGGGTGAATCCAATGCCTTGTGAGGTCCCATTGTCAGGAACTTACCAGCATCACTGTGTGGTGTGGTTTTTGTAGTAATGTTGCCTCCACCTGAGAAAATCTGTTGGTCATAGGATTTTACCTACTGTGCAATGGAGTTATTTTTTTTTAATTTATCATTGATATGTTGCGCTGTTACCTCACAGCAAGAGGTTCTCCTGTTCGATTCTCAGCTTGGCTTGGGAGTGCCTTCTTTGTGGAATCTGCATGTCCTCCCTTCGGTTGGGTAGCGTTCGAAAGACATGCGTGAGTAAATGGGCGTGCCTTCGTTGAAGGTTGGGCATCGAGCTGGCACCTCAGCATTTCATAAAAATCTACTGCCAATCATTAGCGGACTGGAGTTTCGCTATGGTGACCCCTTACCGGGGAAATGCTGAAAGACAAACAATTGATATGTTGAGCAGCTCCTTTCTCTATCCCGTTCACTACCAAACATATCAAACCTCACCTGTCTTTCTAACACTCATTCTGACTTTCTAAACATCCCTCTGACATAGGTTAATAGGTCCATAGGTGTGTGCCAGGCTAATGGCCCTGGAGCCTTTACAAGCCTAACGCATAGAAGTGCCCTGGCATTTTGTAGTTACTGCTTGTTAGTATACCAGTCTCAATCTAGGAGGTTGTATCTTGTCATATTTCATAGCAGTACCTTTGTTTCTGTCTATTGACTGGATACATGTAGTGTGTATCATGTTTCATGATATTTCTTACTGAACTAAGCAACCCAATCCAAGCCTACAATTAGTCGAGCTTGATCAGTGCTTTAAGAAAAGTCATGATAGCAATGGAGTGAGTCAACTTTGAGTGTGGAAAGGAAAAGGCCCTACAGGAAGGCATAATAATATTCACTTCAGTTTTATGATTCACCATATTGTAAATCAGGTTAAACATACCATACAGAACAAATACTTCAGCTATTTCTTGTCATTAGACTAAAGCTTAGCAATTTTATAAAATTTACTGAATTAAATTTGTGTTTGGGCCCAGTTTCACAAGAGCCTTGGTTACTATTTCCTTTTCTGTCAAATTGCCATTTCAGAATAGTAGAATCTAGAGATTCTCTTCAGCTATATCATAAGGACTAGTGCTATTCCATGTTCTACTTACATGCTTTCTGACCACAGACAGGATTTGTCAATAGAGAAGAGCATGGGTAAGTGGGCTTATATTAGTTAATAGTACCCTAAATAATTTAACACGTCTTGGTCTCTTATTAAATTACGTGTTCATTCCACCTCTTCCCATAGGGCTACCATGCATGGACAGGCAGAAAATGTATGTGTTTAGTCACCTAATTTGGCTGGACAGCTTTTCTAACTCTGTTCTACTTGTCTGGGGAACATTCTGGCTGGTCATTGTAGGGCTATAAAAGAATAGGTGGAGCATATACATGGCTCAGGAAGTGGTAGCAATGCTGGTGGTAATGCAAGAAGGTCCCTATCTGAACTCGAAAGCTCTCCCTCCCTCCCTGTCTGTATGTGTGTACACACACACACACACACACACACACACACACACACACACACACACACACACACACACTGTTCTGGACAAAACCTTTCAAAATGATTTAACATTCTATCCCTAGCATAAGTGTACCAGACCAGTCTTTAGGATTATTTAAAAAGATCTCCTATCTATATCCTCATTTGTTATATGGTGAGAAACATCAGCTGAACATGTCTCTTTATATCCCATCCACTTAATACAGATTAATTTAGCAGATTTCTCATATAGCAACACCTCTCTGATTGGAAGATCAAATTATGCATGAACTATACTAAATACAAACACTTTGCTATGCTCTAAAATTTAGACCACTTGAATTATCCATCTCTGAACAGTTTGTAATTATCTGTTTTTCTTCATTGCTACATCAAAATGAGCAGCATCTGTCATCCAGCAACAAACTTTGGATTTCTCTCTGCATTTGCATCAACTCCCTTTTTTTCCATTTTTTGGACATGAGGTTGGGATGTTACATCACCAGTGACCATGCTCTACACTGCAATGCATTAAGTATCGGTCAAGGGGGCCTCAACAAATAAATACCAATACTTCTGTCACAATGTTGTTATAGTGCTGCTCAGACTTCCAAATATAGTTTCAGGATTGCATGTGGTCCTCTAGGATGAATATATGTTGGAGAAATGGGGTTTGCTGAAGCTGCTGCCGCCATTTTCTGCTTCAGGTTATTTGCGTTTTTTTTAACTTGCCTTATGGCAGTGTGTAATTATAGTCCTATAACCTGTGTTTGAATGTTGGATATCTTAGAATTTCGGATTGCATACTCTTTGTAGAGGAGCTGGACAAATTGCTAGTTAGCTGCTTGTCTTTCTGAATTTTTCTTTTTTTGAAGTTTTGGTTCTGACATTGCAGAGTGATAACCAGAGCAGTTCTATATTGCCAGCTGTAATTATTCTGCATTTAGCCTTATCATGGTGGTACTAGAGCTGTGGCTTGGGTTTAGTGAGTCTTTCATTTCTTGGACTTTTGTGGATTCATTTTAAGAATTTTTTTCATAATCTAAAATTGGTTTCATCACTCATTTGAATGACTTCATGCATGGAGCAGTGTTTAAGCAACTGACAGTTTTGTTTCTTTGCTGTTTTACCGATGCTGACTGAACTATTTTTTCCTCTGCAATTTTGTTTAGTAAAGTAAGTTTTAGATATAAAGTGGTTCTTTGTGTGCGACGTGGGTGCTGCACTTAACATCAATTCTGCATTCAAATTAATCCAAGTTCATAAAATAAGCGATGGAACTCCAAGTTCACCAAACAAGCGATAGGACTCCAATGTGTATAGTTCAAACCAGTTTATATTTATTTTCATAGAAACGGACAAAAATAAAAGTAAAAACAGATGAGCGCTTTCACTATTAGATTAGCTTCTTCAGATCGTTACAAACATATTGGAATACCATCCCTTATATAGTAATATAATCAGTGCTTAATTAAACTGAAGTATATAATTGGATAATTGTATGAGAGTCAGTTTTAAAAGTATACGTCTTAAAGAGTCAATGCTTTTTCAAATATAACTATTAAAATCACTTTCAAACTAAATTCATTGTCGGTATGCTTTAGCTGTAATGCATACTTGTATCAAAAAATAAATATATATAAAATACGCATAAATTGTGTACATAGTAAAAAATTTTTATATAAATATATATAAAAGCATATTCATTTAATAAATAAATACAATATATTATCTAAGTTAAAAACGTCTTAAACAAGTTAGAAGCAGATAAACTATATTCATAGTATATTCTAAAAATATTAATATTTCAAACAGTGCCTTTGTCTCATTTATTATAATATATTCATATGACATAAATCAAACTTGTAATTCAGACATAATATATATGTAAAAAATGTTTTAAAATAATTAAAACATATAACAATATATGTATATGATGGTCATCTAAGGAATAATATTTGAGGTATATACTCTTGTTGGATGTGAAATAAATTAATAAATGTTTATAATAAATATAGAGTCAAGTATATAAATCAATATATTGTACAACAGTCATTATGAAAATCATGGTGAATATGAGAGTGAATATGAATATATTGGGTGATGGGTAAATATGAAAATATAAATATAATATAATGTAATATGAATATAAATATGTAGTATGTTATATTATATATAATGTATGTATAATAAATTAATTGTATTTATGTGTAAAGGAAATATAAAATATGAATTTGAATGAATATATATGTGTAGATATGAAGTAAAAAATATATGTGACTATAAAAATAAACACTTGCGGTGTAGAAAACATATATATATATATTTAAACATATATCTGAATAAATATGGTGAAACATGTAAATAAATAATTAAATATATATAATATAATAATTTGTATGATGAAATAAATAAATATAAATATAAATTATATGTGTGTAAATATACATATAGGTATAAATATGCTTACATGATGTATATATAAGATATAGTGTATATAGAATGATGGTATAAGTATATATATGTATGCGTATATATAAGTAAATCTATGAGGTGAATTAAATAATATGTGGATGTCAAGTAATTAGATGGAATATATTGTTATATCAGTCAAATAAGACTCTCCTCAATCAACTTATTTAATATGTCTCCGTTGTCGTAAATGTGGTTTGATTGAGGCTCTTTCGTTTAACCCATGCCCTTTATCAGCCCTTAGTAAGATTATCCAACTGCTTTCCTTATCTTCTGTGTGGCATTTTATATTGCCTCCCCTCGGGTTCGGTGTTATAACTTCAAGAACTCTAAATTTGAATGTATGTTCCAATCCTTTCTCTAAAACATGCTTTGCCAAAGCATTATTGACATTCTCTTTTCTAATACTATAACAATGCTCCCTGATTCTATCCCGTAGGCATCTATTGGTCTTGCCTACGTAAAAAGATGAGCATACTGTGCAAACTGCTAGATAAACAACATGGCATGTCATGCAATTAGCATTGGCATTGGTAATAATTTCCTGTTTAGAATCCGGGTGTGTGAAGATAGGTTCAGTGCTAATTAGAGTACAAAAATTACAGTGGCCACATGGTTTAGTAGGACCATCTATCCTAACATTCTCCTTGTGTCCTTTATGACATAAGATTCTCTTGAGATTCTTTTTGTTTCTATATAGAAACATTGGTTTCTCACCCACTAGTCTTTTTATATCTTCGTCTATCATTAAGACATCCCAATATTTACCAATGATAGATTTAATGTCATTATTATCTCTTGTGTAATATGTTGAGAATTTAACATTTGTAGGATTAGTTTCGGTACCTATAATCTGATTATTATTGGGTCCAAAATATGGTGCCCCTCTTAAATTTCTCACATCAGGAGTAATCAATAGATTCTCCTCAATTTCATCCATTTTATATCCCCTTGCCAATAACTGGTTTCTCAATTCATATAGGTCATTCACTAAACCAGTTTCATTGGAATTCATCCTTGACATCCTTAATGCTTGCCCTTTCATGATATTTTTGAAAACGTATGTTGGGTGCATGCTGGACCTAAACAATAACATATTTCGGTGGCAACTCTTTCTGTATATTCCTGTATTAATTAAACCACATGGTAGTTTTTCAATAAACAAATCCAAAAATTCAATTCTCTTCATATCATATTGTACTGTAAATTTAAGACAATCGGTTAAATGATTAATGACTAATATAAACTCTTGTAAATCTTCCATATTTCCATTCCACAAGATGAATAAATCATCGACAAAGCGTCTATAAAATATCACATTGGATTTGAAAAGATGGTTTTGAAATAATATTAATTCTTCCCAATTAGCCAGAAACATGTTGGCGTAGCTATTGGCACAAGGTGTGCCCATAGCTACGCCCTCACATTGTCTGTACACATTGTCGCCAAACATAAAGGCATTGTTTTCAAGAATTAACTCGAGAAAATGTGTAATCAAATCAATGAAAACATCAGAATATTCACTATGCTTTTTCAGATAACATGATACATAGCTTAAGCCCAGTTCATTCGGAATAATAGTGAATAGTGATTGTACGTCCAAAGTGACCAGTATTAGTTCATCCATATCTGTATAGTCCTTCATTCTATCATACAAATCTATTAAGAAATGCTTAGCTACAGTACTACTATAGCTTTGTAATAACTCACATTTTTATTTCCAATTTCTCATTAATTCTTGTACTTGGCTTATATTGTCATGTATGTAAAGCTTTTCTCCCTGGGTCTCTGCTGAAAATGGGCACCTCATTGCCCAGTCAGACCAACCCGGTAATCAAATTTAAAATAAATATTTACCCCTGAGCCCTACACTAGTGGAAGGAACACATTCAACTTAACTCCTTCAGTATGAATGCATAAAATATTGAATGCATAAAATATAGTACTGAACTCTGATAATTACCTCCAGATTGAAGAAGACACATCTAAACATCTATTATTATTTTTAGCATATATTTTGATCCAACATTGAAGCCAAAATCCAAGGATGAACTTAAACCTCACAAGGAAATGATCATAACTTTACATGCCCAACTCTATTTCAGTGAGAAATCATAAAATGGTGTAACCCAAAGAGAAACAGGTTAAACTGAAGCCAATTAGTATAATTCCAAATTAGGAAATTAAATTCCTCTGAGAAAGTTACTCCTGGACATGACCTTATATCCAATTCTAGGCTTTGACAGAATACAGAAAAAAACTTCCCCCAAATTCACTAATCTTCCATGCAGGACTAACTTAGTCCTGCACGGAAATGCCCATTTAGGAGCAGGACGGCAGCGCACCATGCATATTAATGAAGGCATGCTGCCCGAGCTCCTAAGCTTACACAGAGCGTATATGAGTGCAGGGGGCATGTCTGAGAGCAGAGCTTTCAGAATAAACACACCCCTGCAATGTAGAACAGCAGAAAGTGGTAAGAAATGAGCGAGATCACTCATAGGTGTCTGCATATTCCCACCAACGTTCCCCATGTGTACAACAGCAACAGTACATAAAAATCAAATGAAAAAAAATTTTTTTTAATCTGAGTACAGCTAACCATAGGTGCACGTGTGTGCCCATGTCTTAGCTACAATTAAAGCAGCTTAAAAGGCTGAAGAGGGTAACAAGGAAGATATATGCAAATGAAGCAGCACAGCAATCGTGTAGTGGGTAGAGCATTCGCCTAATGAGCAGGTATTCCCGGTTCGAGTCCCACTACAGCACAGTCTATGTTACATGACAAAACACATTATAACCAATATTTTTGTTGCAAAACCCACTAAATAACATTTATGAACTGGAGTGCTGCAGGAAATGCACATGTGAATTGTCAGTGTCATAATGAATAAGGCACTAGTAAGCAGGTTTAAGCACAAATAAGTAAGTAGTAAGCATATGTAAGCAGAAGTAAGCGTGTTTAAGTGCATTTGCATGGGGGTAAGCACTGCCTACACAGACTAAGCAATTTAGAAGCTGAGTGTAAGAAACTGTAACCGGAAGTTAGCAGTGCTTAGCTCCGTGCAAACCTGCTTACAACTACTTTAAAGTGCCTTAATCACTCTGTATCCAACGGCCCATGTTCTGCCCAGCAACAAAATAAACAGCCTCTGTAAAGCTCGAACCCAATACCCTGTACATTACAGTCACAGTAGTTAACAACTAAGCCATCAAAGCAGTACATAAAAATGAGGTTTCAACAAACAAATTCTCACCATAGGAAAATCAAACTGAACATGTGAAAGGAATCTATGTACGGTGTAATGTTGTATAACCTGCCACATAACATAAATATGTGAACTGGAGTACTGCAGTAAGGCCAGATATGAGGTGTTATTGTAATAAAGTGTTGAAGTTCCCAGGATCCCATAAAGTGTACATACGCATGAATTACGGATATCAGACACAGATAAAACATATAATGAATAATAAATCAATGCCAAAAGGAAAATATAATGCTAATTAAATATTAAGCAACGCTAAGCATTGCACAGCTCAGCTTACTCGGTGTAAGTAATTTGTAGGCTGGCTAACGCAATCTGCCCAGTAGTATACCCCTTTAAGCAATGCCAACATTAGGTAAGCAGGTGTGCCCATAGCTTAGCCTTTTCAAAACCATCCAATCATGGAAAAGTGTGAGAAATCAGGCATATTTAAACCCCACAGGCACGAATACTTTCCATAACTGGTTGCAGTTTCCTACTGTAGGCAGAATGGCTGGAGTAGGGGAAGGCATTTGATTTAGAGTGCAGCGCTGGGGCACCCAAGAGTCCAGATTCATGGTATGGCTCCTGGTAAAACACCATGAGCAGAGACTACTGCAGGGCCAGTGCCCAGGCTCTCAGTATAAAGTAGAGGCCTGGGACCGTCTCGCCTGTGACCTCAGCAGTGCCACTGGTATCTCCCGGAACTGGTGAGCAGGTCAGGCATCACCATGCTGACCTGAAGCGGTGGAGGGGTGATCTCTTGGAGCAGTGGATCCAAGAATTAAAGCAGATGGCTGATGCCCCAGCAATAAGTACTCATTCTACTACGTAGATAATGATTGCTAGCCTGTGTATACTATGGATAGGTAATGGCTAAATATCACTGTATTTCTCGGACAACTGCAGATGAGTAAGCTGCGAACCAGCAAGCCTATGCTGCTAGGCTGCAAAGGCTGCGTCGTGAGGCAGGTTAGCAATAATCTTGCATGTAGTCATAACAAATAAATATAACAGTTCTAGAAAGTGTTGTACCAGTATAAAAATGTATTGCGTATGGGATGTACTGAATAAACTAGACAATATGGCAGGCCGACTGTCATATAGGTTATGTGGGAATAAAGGTGTAATATCTTGTGAATAAAAGTATAACCCCTGGAGTGCTTGTGTACATTCTGCTTTCATGTGTTGTAGTGTTGCATTCTATAAATAGTACTGTTGTAATAAGCAGTGTTATCCACACTGTTGAATGCAGATAAAATGTGTAGGAGGTTCAGTATAACAGTGTTGGAAGTCCCAAGAGGTCAGTCAATTGTACAACTGAGGGAGACCTAGACAGAAAACATTGGAATGCTTCACACCAGTTCCCTGATAGCACAATGTACTGTGATGTCAACTGTAATATTTTTACCACACACAGCAGGGGTTTGAATCCTGGAAGTGGTAGTAAGTTGTATGCATAATCATACCCCACAACCATACAGAGTGTGCGAGAATGTTCAGATAGAAAGCTGTATGCATAATTAGACCCAACAACTGTACAGCATATGCTACAATGTTCAGATAGTAAGCTGTAAGCATAATCATAACCATCGACTGTACAGACTGTAGCAGAATGTTCAGGTAGTAAGCTGTATGCACAGTCATACCCTCAACTGTTCTGATCTGTCCAGCATGTCCAGATAAATGGCCCAAATCTGCTGCCTGATAACCTGTTCCCCTGACAAATCAGTGTGATGATCCAAGAAATGTAGGCAGCTTATACTGACTTATAACTGATAGACCTGAACATAGTCAGAGAATGCATATGAAAACAAAACTGTCATTGTAGCATCTCACCCAAAGTGTATGACAGCTATTCTCAAAATATGTCACATTAACACCTGCATCCTGTCAACCTGTCAAGCGTTGACCAGAGTGTGTACAATAACATATTGTTAGATATGTGTATAACATCAACATGGAATCTGGGAGTATGTGTAGAATTTGTCAGGTAGTGTTAAAGATTTCCTCCACAGCTATAACAGGTAAGAGGTGTAGACTGTAGGTACAACACAGTTCACTTATATACTTGTCTACAAGCATGGAATCTGGGAGTATGTGTTGAATTTGTCAGGTAGTGTTAACAAAGTTCCCACCACAGCTATAACAGGTATAGATATAACACAGTTCACTCATATACCTGTCTACAAGCATGGAATCTGGGAGTATGTGTAGAATTTGTCAGGTAGTGTTAACAATATTTTCTCAACAGCTATAACAGGTAAGACGTGTAGACTATACTTAAGACACAGTCTACGTATATACTAATCTACAAACATACCTGTACAAAGTAATGCCACTGGGTAGTGTAATAATACATATAAGGGACAGATCACTGCAGTGACTTAGAAAGTTGTGAAAACTACAGGGATATATTATATTAGTTGTTAACTGACCTCTCTCTCTCTCACCCACACCATATGTGCAACAATAACCTAATTACACACCTAAATGGGTACGTGTACACTTCAAACTTTTGTTAGGACATATGTCATATTGGTTTATAAATATTCACATTTGGTTCTATGTATGTGCCATGTTAATATACTCCCATATTGGTGGCCTGTTGCCATCAATGAAACGTGCATGCTGTTGTAATGGCCACTGTTGTCCCATATATGCATGTGTTCTGCTCTCCCTGCAACTGTTGTAAATCTAGTGTCTTGGGTTAATGGGAATACCTATGCATGCTGTTATAACTAATCCTGAATGGTGTTGATTAATTACTAACCGATATCTGTCCTAAAACTGCAACACCATAGCTCGTTTAGGAAGGCTGGTCCCAGCTGACCCACCTGTCCCACCTCAGCTGGCCATGACACCAGGCACCAGCACGTCTGGGGCCCAGGCTGTGGTGCGTAGAGAGCTCAACAAGGAGATTCAAGACCAGCTACGCCAGCTTGAGGGCCGCATGGTGCAATTAGAGGGTGAGCCTGCCCCTCCTACCCAGCCCCCAGCACAGCCACCTTTGGGGCTGTGAAGGTACAGTGGTAACTGCCCATGGGTGGGTGACCTCAGTCCCACTGTTTCCATTTGGGGGCTCATGGGCTTGAGACTTCCAAATGCCCCCTCCCCGTCCAAGGTGTTTACCCCCCACATGTGTCATATACCTCCCCTGTATGCGTCTTGTTTGTCTCGTCTGTTAACCTACCCAACCTACCTCCCCAAATATACCTACTACCCCTCCCCAACATCCCACTGTCACTTGAAAAAAAAAAGGGCAATCTGTTCCCACAAAAAAATATCGCCTCATACATAGCTGTCCATTTTGCACGTGTCCACTGGACACAAGTAATCCGGTCTAATTGGCATCACAACAAATTATTCTTATCCTCATCTCCACCCAGGGGTTTGAGTGTCCAAATCTACCTCCAAATTCAGTGTATATGCACAGCTGTTGCTGTAGAAGAAATGGGCAGCTATGGACCTTCCCTACACCCTTCCTGCACATCCCTGGCTATTTTCCCTTTTGCCTTTCCTTCTTTGTGGCCCTTTTTTCACCACTTTCCTATCACCCCCTTTTTCTTTTCTTTTAAAGAAATTAGCACGGGGTAAGGGAGTAAGCACTTTTAAGCAGCAGTAAGCGTGTTTAAGCCTGTTTGCATGGGGGTAAGCACTGCCTACACAGGTTAAGCAGTTCAGAGGCTAACAGAGTATAAGAAACTGTAACCAAAGATGGCAGTGTTTAGCTCCATGCAAACCCATGCAAACCCACTTACAACTGCTTTAAAGTGCCTTAATCACTCTTTATCCAATGGCCCGTGTTCTGCCCAGCAACAAAACAAACCGCCTCTACAAGGCTCAAAGCCAGGACCCTGCACATCATACACAAAGTGATTTACCACTAAGCCATGGCAGATATACATAACCCTGATGTTTTCACAAACATATCATCCAGCACAATCATTCAACAGTACAGGGAATGTATTAATATCATACCACACAACCTCTTAATGCAAGAATTCTGGGCAAAGTGTGCCAAAATGTGGGTACAAATAGGTATATATGTCAAATAATGTTCTTATACACTTAAAACGTTGTTAGTTAAACAGTTATATGAAGTCTGAAACACAAAGGAATAATCATATAACATAAATTGTATATAGATAGATAAATATGTTCATATGTATGTATCTAAATATATATATATATATATATATATATATATATATATATATATATATATATATATATAGGGGTTTTACATATATAATTATGTAGATATAGAGGGTTGCCACCTTTTCAAATGCCCAAAGTGGGACATTTTTGTAGAAACATCAGATTTTGCAGGGCAAAACTTGCCCGCGGCCAGTACAAAGGTTTTTTTGCCTAAATAAAAGCTTATTCTTGTAGCATTTTAGTTGCTTATTGTTTTATAACATTTAGGTGTTTCAGATACTAAATAACTTTTTTTATGCAACTAGTAAAGAAAATATAGGAAATATTTTTGTCCTAAACTCTCAGGACATTTGCCATTTTTTGAATTTTTTTGCAGGACATAACTGCCCAAAGAGGGACTGTCCCTCGCAAAGTGGGACAAGTGGTAACCCTATAGATATATATGTGTATATATATATATATATATATATATATATATATATATATATATATATATATATATATATATGTATATATAAGGTTCCTATTAGATGACTGACAGCGCATTCTATCGAATGCGTCTTGGTCGAACTTAAAACAATGAAAAGGCAAAATAGCGATGTGGCTTTTAAGCAAATTCTTTCCCAGGGAAAGAATTCACTTGACCGCTTCCGTTACTTTGCCGTTTTCGGCACTGTAGTGCGATCTCTTAGTTGGTATATTTAAGTAGGGGGGTGTGGGGGAAAAGCCCCCCACTTTATGTATTCTTTCAATTATTTATTTATTTATTTTTTTGAACAGTGATTTTTTTTCCCTTGGAAAAAAATTGCTGTTCTGAGCTTTTGAGATTGTAAGCTTTCGCTTACATGGGGTCGATTATTCATCGTTCACTTTTTTAAGCGTTCAATGATATAATATCGACTCTATATATACAAATAGAAATGTTTATAGCATTTCCACATGGGAACAACATCCTGAACTATTCACTACAACATAACAGACCATATGCACTGTTAATGGGAGTGGGGGCTCAAATGAGGGATACCTGGTAATTAGTTCTATGTTACCCCCCTCCACATCCCTAACAGATATGCTGTGCAATCCATTATCCAGCACATGCAGTTCCTGACTCCAGGACCCTCCACAACACAGCTACAATGGTTTAGCAGTAAGCCATTTCACCTGTAAAATGTCAGGGCAATATCTGTAACATATCATGCAGAAAAGTCATTCTACTGTAAGGAATGTACAATGTGGAAGAAGTACACATTACAATGGTGCAGATATGCACGCACATCTATACATTGACAAATATATTCAGGTATATATATATATATATATATATATATATATATATATATATATATATAAAATCTTCTTTTGGCTGCTCCTGTTAGGGGTCGCCACAGCAGATCAACTGTTTCCATTTCTTCCTGTCCTCTGCATCTTGCTCTGTCACACCAACCACCTGCATGTCCTCTCTCACCACATCCATAAACCTTATCTTAGGCCTTCCTCTTTTCCTGTTACCTGGCAGCTTAATCCTTAGAATCATTTTCCCAATATACTCTGCATCCCTCCTCAGCACATGTCCAAACCAACATAATCTTGCCTTTCTGGCTTTGTCTCCAAACCTTCCAACCTGGGCTGACCCTCTAATATACTTATTCCTAATTCTGTCCATCCTTGTCACACCCAGTGCAAATCTTAACATCTTCAACTCTGCCACATCAAGCTCTGACTCCTGCCTTTTTGTCAATGCCACCGTCTCCAACCCATATAACATAGCTGGTCTCACTACCCTCTTGTAGACCTCCCCTTTCACTCTTACTGGTACTCATCTGTCACAAATCACCCCTGACACTCTTCTCCACCCACTCCATCCTGCCTGTACTCTCTTCTTCACCTCTCTTCCACACTCACCGTTACTCTGAACTGTTGATCCCAAGTATTTAAACTCATCCACCTTCACCACCTCTACTCCCTGCATCCTCACCATTCCTCTGTCCTCCCTCTCATTCACACACATATATTCTGTCTTAGTCCTGTTGACCTTCATTCCTCTTCTCTCTAGAGCATATCTCCACCTCTCCAGGGTCTCCTCCACCTGTTCCCTACTCTCACTATATATCACAATGTCATCTGCAAACATCATAGTCCACGGGGACTCCTGTCTGATCTCGTCTATCAACCTGTCCATCACCATTGCAAATAAGAAAGGGCTCAGAGCTGATCCTTGATGTAATCCCACCTCCACCTTAAACACATCCGTCACTCCCACCACAGACCTCACCGCTGTCACACTACCCTTGTACATATCCTGTACCACTCTTACATACTTCTCTGACACTCCCGACTTCCTCATACAATACCACAACTCCTCTCTAGGCACCCTGTCATATGCTTTCTCTAAATCCACAAAGACACAATGCAACTCCTTCTGACCTTCTCTGTACTTCTCCGTCAACACTCTCAGAACAAACATGACATCTGTAGTGCTCTTTCCTGGCATGAAACCATACTGCTGATCACTAATCATCACCTCCCTTCTTAACCTAGCTTCCACTACTCTTTCCCATAACTTCATGCTGTGACTGATCAGTTTAATCCCTCTGTAGTTACTACAGCTGTGCACATCACCCTTATTCTTAAAAATCGGTACCAAAACACTTTCTCCATTCCTCAGGCATCCTCTCACTTTCCAAGATTTCATTAAACAATCTAGTTAAAAACTCCACTGCCATTTCACCTAAACACTTCCATGCTTCCAAAGGTATGTCATCTGGACCAACAGCCTTTCCGTTCTTCATCCTCTTCATAGCTATCCTTACTTCCTCCTTGCTAATCCGCTGCACTTCATGATTCACTAGCTGCACATCATCCAACCTTCTCTCCCTCTCATTCTTTTCATTCATCAACCCCTCAAAGTACTCTTTCCATCTCAACACACTCTCCTCGCTTGTGAGTACGTTTCCCTCATTATCCTTTATCACCCTTACCTGCTGCACATCTTTACTAGGTCGGTCCCTCTGTCTAGCCAATCGGTACAAGTCCTTTTCTCCTGCCTTAGTGTCCAACCTTTTATACAACTCTTCATACGTCTTATCCTTAGCCTTCGCCACCTCTCTCTTTGCCATGCACCTCATCTCCTTATACTCTTGTCTACTTTCATCTCTCTGACAATCCCACTTCTTCACCATCCACTCTGTATACTCTCCTGTACTTCTTCATTCCACCGCCAGGTCTCCTTGTCCTCCTTCCTCTTTCCAGATGTCACACCAAGCACCTTTCTAGCCATCTCTCTTATTAGCTCTGCTGTAGTTACCCAGCTATTCGGTAATTCTTCATTGCCACCCAGTGCCTGTCTTAACTCTTCCCTGAACATCACCTCACAATTACCCTTTTTCAGTTTCCACCATTTGATCCAGGGCGCTGCCCTCACACTCATCCTCCTCTTCTTGATCACCAGTGTCATCCTACAAACCTCCATCCTGTGCTGTCTAACTACACTTTCCCCTGCCACCACTTTACATTCTCCAATCTCCTTCAGACTGGCCCTTCTACGTAAGATATAATCCACCTGTGTGCATCTTCCTCCACTGTTGTATGTCACCCTATGCTCCTCCCTTTTGATAAAATATGTATTCATCACAGCCATGTCCATTCTTTTCTCAAAATCCACTACCAGCAGACCTTCTGCATTCCTTTGCTTAACACCATACCTACCCATCACTTCCACATCCCCTCTGTTCCCTTCACCAACATGCCCATTGAAATCTGCTCCAATCACCAGTCTCTCACCCTTGGGTACAGTCACCACCACTTCTTCCAACTCATTCCAAATTTTTTCTTTCTCATCCATCGCACACCCAACTTGTGGAGCATATGCACTAACAAAATTCATCATTACACCATCAATTTCCAGCTTCATATATATCACTCTATCCGACACACTTTTCACCTCCAAAACACTCTTAGCATACTGTTCCTTCAGGATAATGACTATGCCATTACTCCTCCCATCCACACCATGATAAAACAATTTGAAACCACCTCAGATACACCTAGCCTTGCTCCCCTTCCATCTGGTCTCTTGCACACACAATATACCAACCTTCCTTCGGTCCATCATATCAGCTAGCTCTCTCCCTATACCAGTCATACTGCCAAAATTCAGAGTTCTGACCCTCACTATCACAGTCCTAGCCTTTACCTGCCTTCAGGTATGCCTTCCCCCTCTTCTCCTCCTTTGGCCAACAGTAGCCCAATTTCCGCCAGCACCCTGTTGGCCAACAGTACTGGTGGCGGTCGTTGTTAACCCGGGCCTCAACCGATCTGGTATGTATATCTGTACTGTTGTCTGTATATGATTTGGCAAAATTTTACGCCGGATGCCCTTCCTGATGCAACCCTCCCCATTTATCCAGGCTTGGGACAAACACAAAGAAATGCACTGGCTTGTGCATTATATATAGGTATATGCACATATACACAGACAAAAGGTATTAGCAGCCATATATATGTAGAAGTAGTGTGGAAGTACTGGGTGCAAAGTATATCCCTCAGCCACAAACCCTGTAACTGGCACCTGTGAAATGTGTAGTGTGGCAACCATTCTCACAAATTTGAATACTTACATTAAACATATACCCACTCACAATTCAAAGGACATGACACAACACACATATGCATACACAGAAAACCTTTAATTTGTGTACTATACAATAATGTATGCCATTACTTACAGCACATAGACTTTGAAATATATAATCAGTGATGAATGCAAGGCCCACACAAAACAGTAGATGCAAGCAATGTGGATATATAATGTACTATGTTGTCCAGGCCAAGGCCTTCAATTAGTACAACAGTAGAAAAAGGATTTGCCTTCAAGATAAGTAACAATCGACAATTACAGATGTAGTTCAGCAGCCTCTAATTACACCCTGTAGTCAAGCCCTAAGGGGAAATGTATTGGTTGTGGTAATGTCAATGTATCTGTCACATAACATTGCTCAGCTTAACATCTCACAATCACACTTACTAACTGAACTGTGTGTAACACTGTAACCTGTAGCCCATAACTGTTCCCATGGAGGAACGTATGAAAGTGTACAGTCACATACCTCAGTGTGTCTTAACACTGATATCCATGACATTTTGTCACAGCCTAGGTTGATAGCATTGAATATTACTGTCATACTGCTGCCCACATACAGGAAGGATGTCCTCCATCCTGGAAAGGTTAAGGGATTACGCCCACATGAGTCAGTATTTTATAGTAATGGGTTGCCATGACAGTGGTTATCTGAAGTACTACACAGCAGGCTGCATGCAGAGTTAGCAACTGGTGCAGACTGATTGGTGCAGAGCCCATTACCTGATCATGTGCATCACCTACAAAAGCCATGCTGAAATCTATTCAGACTAGCTCAATCCCTCTAGTGGAGAGAGAGAGAGAGCGAGAGAGAGAGAGGGAGAGACAAAAAAACAAAAAACAAAAAAAACATAAACAGAAAGCTGTCACAGCTGTCAAAAAAAACATTAACAGGTATGTAAAACATATATGTATTTCACTGAATGTAGTATGCGGTATAGAATAATAGGATATAGGATGCGGAATGATTTATGTGTGCCATTAGTAGTTGTTTTTGTAATGATGTTTTGCTGAACTGCTCTGGACAATACTGTCTCCATACTTGTCAGCTGTGCAGACCAGCAATGAATGACAAAGATGTAAGCCATAATATCTGTGTTTGGTATATTAGTGTGGGCAATAGCTGGTGGTGGAAGTACTGCCACCCGTCATGATAGACACAAGTGTCAGAGCACACCACTTGCAAGACAGTCATGTTAATATGTAATGTAGCAAGCACAATGCCATAGGTGTATAATAGGCTTACCTGCAATCTGTCACCATATATACCACCCTAATGTTAGTCTGTGTTCACATGTGACACCTGTCTGTGTTGCAGCAAGGCAGAACAGTGCAGCTGTGAAGGAAAGAGAGTTACAGAGTGTGGACCAGATGTCTGCATGCACCCCACACATAGATAAATATATGTGTGATATATAATTAGACGTGTATACCTACAGATATACAGACACTCATATAGATACAAGTATATAAACAACCCACAATATATATCTACACACATATATATATATATATATATATATATATATATATATATATATAATACATAGATACATACATAATATATATATATATATATATATAAAATATATATACACATACATACATATACACGCACACACATATATATTTATATATATGTGTATGTCTACATATATATATATATATATATATATATATATATATATATACAAACACACACACAAAACATAATTCTTCTACATATTTATACATATATATATATATATATATATATATATATATATATATATATATATATATATATATATATATACATACACACGTATATATGTAAATACATGTCCCCTTCCATGATATGTGTGAGAGAACATCACACATATCAATACACAACATATATATATATATACAGCAGTACATGGGTGCAAAATAGACTTTGATGTGTGGTGTGTAACCCATGTTGGGAACACATTGCATTGTTTGTGAAGGTAGAATTTGTATGTTGGTGAAGGCTAGTAGGCAAATTGTGGTATGTATGTTGGGTCTGAAGACAGAAAAGACAGCATACAGAGCTGGTATATGACACATGTGGTGTGTAAACACCATGGATGGGGAGTGTTGTTTGGAATGTGTATGTCACCGAGCCCCTATATGGAAGGAATGGGACCAAGGTCCCCACCCATGGACAGTCACGACAGCATCTACATGGCCATAAAGGTTCCTGGGCTGTGGGCTGTGCAGGAGGAGCAAGCATGTCCACCCTGTGTATGTGAACTGCAGGGCTCCAGGTGATGTAACACATCCCCCATGTCTCTGTGGAGCTCCCTTTGCACCAGACCCTGGACCTGACTTTGGGTGACAGGGTTCTGTCTGTCTGTGCTCTTGGGGGACACACACCATCTCCTGAGGTGGTTCCACCTGAAGGTAGTGTAGGACCAGTAGATAAGGTCCCATGGTGGGTCCCAGATGCGATGTGGCCTGGTAACATGGCCAGATGAGGTAGGAGAGGTGGTTCTGCTGGCAACTAACCCCTACACATGCTATTGGTCACTGTTATGGAACATATGTGGGCTGTAATAGTCCTCACAATCCTGGAACATGTCCAACAGCATGCATAGATATCCCCAATAACACAGAATGGCAAATGTGCAGCATCACATAGCATGCATACCACATGCACATGTGGAACCATAGTGGCACTAACAATGGCATGCAGGTGAAATAGTCTGTAACAGGCCAGCAAAGATAGTGTACCCACAGGGAACATGGCTACAAACACATAGCACAAAGCATGGTACAAACACATAGCACAAAGAGTGGTACAAACACATAACACAAAGTGTGGTACAATACAACATATGTCCCGATGGTAGGTAAGCTGTCAATATACCAATTGCTTTGTGTGAACGGTTTGTTGTAGCTGATATGGTGGGGGGAGACAGAGATGTGTATTAAGAACTATGGTAACCCTGCTGTATGAGTTGCTCAGACCTTTTTCCATCTTTATGTCTTTCAGTGAAGATGTCTCATGCCAGATTACCAGCTTTCAGTGCTGCAGAAACTGAGGTAATCCTGACACATCTGATGCAGCACTACCCACTACTTTTTGGCAGGACAGCCCATGATCAGCAGAGAGAACCGCTCTGTGGAACAATCTAGTCCACAGAGTCAATGATGTTGGCCTGCAGAACAGCAGTTATGAGCAGGTGTGGCATCATTGTAGCGACCTGCTTTGCCATGTACATCGGCGTGCAGCTGCTGTATGGGGGGAACCACCTCACAATGGGGGGGGGGTGCCATCCATCCACCCCTGACTCATGTGGAGTAGCTTCTCAGCTGCCTTGTGGCACCTGCACTCCGCAGAACCAGCAACTGGCAGGGAGCATTGTGGAGGTGGGTGCCACCAACATACCGGCTGAGGAGCGTGCAGGTAAGGCCCCAGGGCACATCATTAGACCACTGTTGTGTATGGATCCGCATCTGTACAGGTAGATAATGCATATCTGAGATGTCATATACATAGTCTGTTGCTGTGTAGTAGCAATAAACAGTTGTGCATAAGCTGTAGTATTGTGGACATCTACTGTTAATGTACCGTAATACTGCAGCCACCCTTTATGAATGCCACAGTTGTGGCCTGACATCAACTCTCTTGCACTCTTATGTAGGTCCCTCCAGGATACCATCAAGGCAGGAGCCTGTAGCCAGTGAGTATGGTTTATGTTCATGCTTGTCAATACACCAGGCATGTAATAGCTATGGGATATTCCATGCACACATCTAACACACCCACCCATACTGCATGCTGTGCATGTTCATGTTTTGTTGCTGTGAAATGCATCGCATCACAGTGGAGACCATGATGGGTATCGGAAGAGTACATCAGACACATACAAGATAGCTAACATCCTGTCATTGTGAAATGTGTCCACAGGGATGAGAAGAATGGTGGGACACACGGCCTACAGTAGGGACATGTGTGAACCAACACCCTCATAAGGTGCTACAACTGTAAATATATCTGTATTACAATAGCAATCATTACATTTAGACACTATGGCATAACATAGTACTGTGGTCCACATAATTAGCTGATAGTAGGCTGTTGCGCGTAGTGTCCCATTCTTGGGACACTGCAAACTGACATGTGTAGGACATAGTTGTCAAGCATCTGCAAAAAGGCTGGAGGTGGGGAGGGTGTGTCATCATGTCATAGCAGTGCACTGCAGCAGGGATCCTACGTATGCTAAGAATGGCTGTATCTGCACACAATCAGGTTCAGTAACTGTGGCAGACATAACCCTAACTCCACAGCAATAGTGATGGCAGTGTGTGAACTTCAAGGGATGTGCACATGAGTAGACCTTGCAACCATGCAGAGTTGTAGGACATGTGTAGGGCACCCCCCCATAGCCACGGTAAGATCTGGCGGTTGTCAGTGTAATAGTCTTGTGTTGGTCATACTTGCACCGCTGATGTTGTGATCTGTAAACCAGACATCAGGCATTCACAAATGACATCTGTCCACATATCATCCCAGGTATGTGTCACTCAAACACATAGGGGTTGTGAGCATTGGAGCTGACATAACTGACACAGTACTACACATGCAGCAATGGTTTGTACACCTGTGAGGTATGGTGCACAGTACAAGGCAGGGTGCAGAACAGGTCCACAATAACACTGTGTACATGGGTGCAGTGTTATCAAGGGAAAGGGCCATCACCTACCAACACAGCCCATGGATCATACACATGTATACGGGCTCTAGCATGAAGTCACTATAGCTGCACTACATGCTGTTGAGTACCATATGTAATGCATGCTGACAGAAGGGTAGTGGGAGGACTGTGTGTACAAAAGTTGTGCAGCCTCACATGTAGGTGTGTGTGTGTGTGTGTGGGGGGGGGTTATTTTGTCTGTAAGTGCAATCTGGTGGAGTGGAGTGTGTTCGATGCATGTCAGATGTGTGTGTACATGTGTGTCTGTTTGTGTGGGTGTCCATGTATGCACAGGTGATTGTGGGGTTGATCACATGGCAGTACTTCTCCTTGGGATTGTGCCATACATGGACATGGAGTGACACATGAAACACCAGAAAAACTTGTCTGGGATGTGATCACAGGACAGATGATAGTATAACAAGGTCTGTAGCATGGAACATGTATTGGGAGGGAAAGTACACACCAGGTATACACATCATATTACCCTTAGCAGATAGATAACCAACTACCCACATATGCAGCACTACTGATGCAATGGGGAATTACCAGAGCACACCAGTGAGTGTATCCAGATATTACTGTTGTCCACACGATAGGTTGATTTTGCAGCAGATGTGGCATGGACTGAGCAAGACTGTAGTACAAGACTCCAGTGTGTGAAATATGTAGTGAATGTAGTAGCCCCTACCATATAGGAGTCATGTACATGATGACCGGACATACACAGGGTTAACACTGAATGACAGCAGTGAGGCCATGTGCAACCTACTCCACTCAAGTCTCAGGGAGGTGATGGAGTAACAGGTCATGTGTTGTGATCACATGTGTAGGCATGGAGAGGAATGATATGTTAATGGGTAGTATCAATGAGTTTGTTAGCAAGTGCCATGCAGGATGGGGTACATATGTAACTGAATGTGGGGCTGTCTGTAAACCCAGGGACAGGGAGGTAGTAAGGTGGACTGACAGTGTGTATGGGTGTATATGTGTGTGTGTGTGTGTGTGTGTGTGTGTGTGTGTGTGTGTGTGTGTGTATGTGTGTGTGTGTGTGTGCATGTGTGTGTGTGTGTACTGCTATACAATACTGTGCAAGTCTTAAAGGGCATGTTTGTTTCCCTCACAGGTGGTGAGGTGGGTCAGGGTCCCTCCTGCATGCAATCTGAGGTTGGTGTCCTTACAGACATGAATGATGATGATGATGGTATTGTTGAGGCACAGGTAGGGTTGTCAGAGGCCGACACTGCTCCAGCATTTGTCATCACCCTCCTAGTCACCCCAAGCCCACACACAGTTACAGTGCCATACACACCCCATCACCCGTGGCCATAGCAGAGGGACAGTTGGCGGTTGGTGCCAGTGCTCATGAGAGTGTGGTTTCCATGCTGACTGTGTTGGGTCACAGTCGGCATAGCCAGATGTCTGGCAGGGCACCACATAGGTAGATGTACCATGGTGCTCGTGGGAGGGCCACTCATCATCATGCCCCTGGCAGAGGCGCCACAACTGGTACCACCAGGCGCATATTTCAGGCTGTCATGGTGGCACAGACACATATGGAAATGCACACCAGACAGGGCCTGAGGTTGCAGAGGCCTGCTTTCTCATCTGTAAGTGACAACATCTGTGAACTTGCTGTTGCCCTCCATGAGCAGAATGAGATCATGGATAGACAGTGGGGTGAGATGGTGGGTCTCCTCAACCATGGTATGTCCGTGCTGGGAGTGGTGCGACGGCTGTGTGGACATAGGCTAGAAACACCAGCAGCTGGTGGTCAACGTGGACATGCTAGGACACCAAGCCGCTCCTGTAGTGGCAGTACCAGCCCCAACACATCAGTGGGGGTGCTCTCCACACCACAGCAGGCCTCATGCACGTGGCCCTGGCCAGTCCCAGGTGGGACATGGTTCCAGCGGACATCTGTCATCATCAGGGGAGAGTAGCACATCAAGGTCTGTACCTGCACGTGCCCATGGAACCCCTGGCAGGCACAGTCAGCGTGTCCATGGCTGGAGGTGGTGAACTGCACACCCTGTCAGGTATGGTCTGCAGCTGTCCAAAAATACCTGTATAGGGCAGCCACATGGCAGAACTGTGTGCATGCATACCCACACACTATGCAAACACACCTAGGGCAACCCTATGCAGACAAACACCACATCACCATGCCCCAATCAGAGAATTAAACCCCCTCACCCACACACATGGTGTCAAATGTATGGACCACCCTTGGCCTCTGGCAAACCAGCAACACACCCTGTGCATATGATGATACCTGTGCCACATCCCTGTCATCCATAACATCGATACAGGGACAGGCTAATATGGCTCTGATGCATATGGTGACTGTAATAGAGTGCAGCAATGTACTGCAGTGTAAGATATTGTCAGGGGTAATGTGTAACACATACATGTCAGGTAGTGTAGCCATCTGGCTATGATGCATTTCAGCTGCTAGTAACACTGATTGATTGTGATCTCCATAATGTTATCCATTTGTGTTGTAGATGTACATGTGTCAGCAGAAGGATGGTCTACAGTCATATTCCACAAGGGTTATGGCACTGTGGGGACACCATGGCTGTGACATATCCGGTGTACAGTTGCACACATTACAAGTTTTTATAAGAATTATTGCCTGTGCCACATTGACAGATGACCTGCTGGGACATGTATAATCTGCAACCTTATGTCAAACCCTCCACATGCACGCACGTCCTTACTTGGCAACACTGTGACTAGACCCCTACCTGGGTATGTAGTGCTACTGAACTGTGTGGCTTTCACTGCACACACCACACGTTTAGGGTGAGGTGTGTACCAGGTTACATGTTACATGCAGAACATCCACAGACATGTACAGTATGGTAATGGGGGATGTAATGGTTGTATATGGACAATACATAGTGTGTCATACCATCATATACACATTGACAGACACAAAGCAGGCAGACACACATCTTAGAGACCTGGGATTATTGGTGCTAACTAACTAGTCCATGTGTCCAATGTGTTACAGGTAGGCTGTACACAGCATATGTGTAACTGGGCTGTATTGTGGTATCAGTTACCTGTATGGTTGATGGTGACAATAGTCACCACAAAGTGGTACGTGGGAAATATACTGGGTTTACCAAGGTGTAATGACAGTGTACACAGCACCCACATCCCCCAGTGGATATTGTACGCACTGGAATCCATTATGGCACTGTGACATACCCACTATCACACATTCCCACGACAGCAATACAACCCATTGTATATCACAACAGTGGTACTACAGAGATATGCATCTAATGCACAGGCATAGTAGAGTGTTGCATTGTCATGCCTCACCTATGGGCAGTGACAGCACTGTCTGTGCTACTGTGTGGCAATGTGTAGTGTAATAGGAGTATGTGGCCTAGGAATGGTGTACCCTACAGATATGCAGACATGCACACATACACACACTTGGCAGACCTCAATGGGTTTCCCATGCCTATCGACTCATTTGTACAACACTGCTGTTTTGGTCGTGGAAGGCACATGTAGCCATTAGGGAAAGGAGTGTAACAAGGTACATGTCATGTCCAATACAGCAGCAGCCACATCTGACTATGCAATGGGTGTTGAAGTGGTTGTGAAGGCCATCATGGAATTTCCAGCTACAGGTGTACTAACACAAACACTGCTATCCTCAGTAAAGCACACATACACACGTCAGTACTGTGGTGCATTGCTGCAGGTGGTCATAGCTGTGTACCTGGCTATTGGCCATGGAGAAATTGGCTGTGTAGGGGGTGTGTGTACATTGGTATCATGCCACCGATACCACCTGCCATGTTTCAGCAGGCAATCCATCGACAGACACCACGTTAGTAACCGTCAGGGTGAGAGTGACATGCATCAGCCAATCCTCTGGGTGCCTTCTGAACATGGCCACTGAGGTGATCCAGTTGACATGTATGCAACATGTATTACAACACATGGTTAATGTCTGTGATGGAGACCTGTACCCAAGCATGTTTTGTTGACTGTGGTAGTGTAGTGTAGTTTAGGTACCCGTGGCATGTGGCCCATACAGGGTGTTGTCTCCTATATGTGACAGGCAGTACACAGCTGGCCCAACATGTCAGTGTCAATCAATCATAGGTTGTCTGTATGTATCCCAGCTGGATACCTGCCATCTGAACATCTGTAGAGGGACCGACAGACATCAGTTTGGTGAGTAGCTATGCAGTAGGATGAAAGTGTCGACAGATGGATGTTTGACAATATGTATGCCATTATTACATGTTGTAAGCCCTCACTAACAGGTGCTGTACAGACGGTACTCTACAGTTACATTCCACATGTCTGATTATTATCCAGTAGGGGATATATACGGTGACACAGCTGACACACCAGGAACACAACAGTGAGGCCACAGAGTGCAGCTATGCCCGCAGGTATGCTTGTTGTCAGTAGTAATGTTTGCACTGTACCCTTGCCTGGGGCAGTACTGTCAACAGTAGTAATGCCATGTTACACTGCATGCCAGTGTGACAGCATGTACCCTGGGTTGCTACCCCTGCATGTATCACATTCACATGGATAACAGTGCTGTGCAGGTCTCATATACTTGTGTATCCCAGACATGACACTCAAAACCCTTTGCTACTGTAATGACAGCACATAGATGCAAGTACTGTACATGGCATTACATACACTTATTACAGATGTAATTTCCTAGGGTTTGACATAGCCTTGTATGTTAAGCAGAGATAGCCTCTGAGTAGACGATATGCCACAGAGTATAGCTGGAGGTTTTCTAGATGGTCAGCATAGGGCATCTGCTTTAGGCCTGTGATTCTAATAGTGAGGTATTTCCACGACCTTCCCAGCTGTCGCAGATGTGTGGTGAGGTACATACCAAGTGGGGCGTTGTGCTCTATACTGGGTGTAATGAGAGATGAGTATGGTGGGGCAATTACCTACTTTTTCCTGGAAGAAAAGCCCTCAGTGATGAGGTGTGCCACATAGAAGGGTTTCCTTACTGTTGTGGCAATGTGGTTAATGAAGGTGAGACCACTGTCCACCTGTGTCTTTATGTCTGTCATCACACTTTCGGTGTTAACTCTACTGCCACCTATGTGGTAATTCATGGGGACATGGTATTTCCAAAGGGAATAACTATACATTACTTGGCATTAAGCTTGGGCCCATGGCTCTGGCACCAAGCATCTGTTTCTGTAATGCCTTGTTGTAGAATATCCACATCATTTGGGGATGCAATAATGGCTCCCAGTTTGCAGTCATCTGTGAACTTTGTTAGCTAGAGTTCCATAGTATTTGCATGTACTTCAGAGAAGTAGATGCCAAACAAGAGCGGTCCCAGGACTGAACCTTGAGGTACCCCGCTTGTCACTTGTCTGGAGCTGGGATTAGAGTTCGCTACTTTTACAGTTTGGGTTCCATCAGTAAGTCAGATGGCAACCCATTGAGTGATGCAGGAGTTTATGGCCAGCTTCATAAGTTTAACTATGTCTCCAGAGTGTGGGATGGTGTCAAAGGCCTTGGCCAAGTCCAGATATGCTGTGTAGACCACCTTACCCTCTGCCCCAGCTCCAGAGACTGATTCAAAGTAGTCAATCAGGTTCAGGAGACAAGATCGGCCCTTCATGAGCCCAACCTGGGTGGGGTCCAGTGTTTGATGGTTGCCAATGTCTTTGTTTATATGTTCCATGATAATGCATTCCATGCCCTTGCAGATCAGGCTCGTCAGACTGATGGGATGGTAGTTCCCGGGATCCAAGGTGGAGCCCCCCTTGTGGAGTGTGATAACTGTAGCCACTCATTGGGATCGAAGCCTGAGGTGAGGCTATGATTAAACATGACACTTAGGTGAGGTGCAAGTTTATTTTGTAGTTCATGTAGTACACAGCCAGGGATGTCATCTGGTCCCATAGATGCTGTATTTCTAGCTGTGGAGAGTGCGGTTTCTACCTGTGTGGCCATGATTACTGGAATATGGCAATCTTTTGGTACTGAGATGGGCCCTTCAGGGGTGAGAGGAGGGTGAATGTGGCACTAAATCAATCTGCCTGGATATTGGCAAACTCCTTGGAATCAGTATATTTAATGCCAGTCTGTTGTAGCTTAGAGCAGTTCTGAGCATTGCTGTTTAGATTCTGGACATAATTATAGACTGCCTTGTGGTTGTCTTTGGAATCTTTGGCAATTATATTTACGTAACAAGCTTTGGAGGATTTTGAAGGATCTCAGCTTCTTACTGAGGCTGGTAAGGGAGCAGTTTGCATTTTGGGATTATCCTTTTTTTCTTCAACAGTTTCTTCCTTCTGTTGTATAGTTTGTTTATGGCAGTGGAGCACCAGATTGGCTTCCTTTTTTGAAGGACAGCGTCTTGGTTCTATTTGGGATGGCACAATTCATGCACGAGTGGATGTGCTCATACAGTGCCTTAGTGTAGGATTCACCAGTTGCACTTTCAACTCCTGTCTCCATGGGTGTCAGACCTGACCAATGAGGGGGTGACCACTGGTGTGGAGCATCTTTCTCCCATGTTGGTAATTACCAGGTCTAGGATATTGGATCTCCTGGTTGGTCAATGGATTAGTTGATCCAGGGGGTTGGAATGTATGAATTCCAGGAACCGTTGGTAAAAGGTGTTGGTACCCAAGTAGTTTTCCCAGTTAATGGCAGGGTAGTTGAAATCACCCAGTATTATGGTGTTGTATCTTAATATTGTCTAGTATGTTTATAAAGGTGTAGTGAGAATCTTGGGGCATGGAGGGGGATCTGTAGCAAACTACAATTTGGATTGCAGTCTTACCTAGTGTTAGTTGCACCTGGAGACTCTCAGATGTATTGTGCTGGGAACTAGGCTGGAGGTGTGAATAACCTTGGTAAATATGGACACTCCTACACCTGTAGTGTTATGGTCTTGGTTTGGTGCCCGAAATGTGTGATAAGAGTTGTAGCCTTGTATTAAAGGTGTGCTCTCTGGAGCGTTGAACCAGGTCACATTTACTGCACAGATATCGATGTTCCCCATTTGTACGTGTGCCTCAAGAGAGTGCCTTTTTTGGTTTAGACTTCTAGCATTGAGTAGCATTACCTTCAGTTTTGCATGCTTGTATCTGTTACTGTGGTGGTTTTGTCCTTTGAACCTTGCCTAGATAAGGCACTATGGGGGTGCCAAGAGCTGTAGCCAGTAACCTGAATCCCAGGGGAACAGGTGCAGTCCATCTCTGGCATAGCATCGGGATGTGTCAGTCATGTCATCCCAGGCAGATAGATACTGGATCCCCTTTGAATGACATCAGAAGCTTAGCCACTTGTTGCAGTTATTGCTGTGTATATGTATATGTGTGAGTGTTTGTGTGTGTGTGTGTATATATATATATATATATATATATATATATATATATATATATATGTACATATATATATCTCCATATATGTTAATGAAATCTTACAAAGTGAGAGGATGCCTGAGGAATGGAGAAAAAGTGTTTTGGTACTAATTTTTAAGAATAAGGGTGATGTGCAGAACTGTAGTAACTACAGAGGGATTAAATTGATCAGTCACAGCATCAAGTTATGGGAAAGAGTAGTGGAAGCTAGGTTAAGAAGGGACATGATGATTAGTGAACAGCAGTATGGTTTCATGCCGGGAAACAGCACCTACAGATGTGATGTTTGCTCTGAGAGTGTTGATGGAGAAGTACAGAGAATGTCATTGTGTTTTTATAGACTTAGAGAAAGCATATGACAGGGTGCCTAGAGAGGAGTTGTGGTATTGTATGAGGAAGTCAGGAGTGTCAGAGAAGTATGTAAGAGTGGTACAGGATATGTACGAGGGTAGTGTGACAGTGGTGATGTCTGCGGTGGGAGTGATGGATGCATTTAAGGTGGAGGTGGGGTTACATCAAGGATCAGCTCGGAGCCCTTTCTTATTTGCAATGATGGACAGGTTGACAGACGAGATCAGACAGGAGTCCCCATGGACTATGATGTTTGCAGATGACATAGTGATCTGTAGTGAGAGTAGCGAACAGGTGGAGGAGACCCTGGAGAGATGGAGATATGCTCTATTGCGAAGAGGAATGAAGGTCAGCAGGACTAAGACAGATTATATGTGTGTGAATGAGGGGGAGGATAGAAGAATGGTGAGGATGCAAGGAGTAGAGGTGGCGAAGGTGGATGAGTTTAAATACTTGGGGTCAATAGTTCAGAGTAACAGTGAGTGTGGAAAAGAGGTGAAGAAGAGAGTACAAGCAGGATGGAGTGGGTGGAGAAGAGTGTCAGGAGTGATTTGTGACAGACGAGTACCTGTAAGAGTGAAAGGGAAGGTCTACAAGAGGGTAGTGAGACCAGCTATGTTATATGGGTTGGAGACAGTGGCATTGACAAAAAGGCAGGAGTTTGAGCTGGTTGTGGCAGAGTTAAAGATGTTAACATTTGCACTGGGTGTGACTAGGGTGGACAGGATTAGGAATAAGTATATTAGAGGGTCAGCCTAGGTTGGTAGGTTTGGAGACAAAGCCAGAGAGGCAAGATTACATTGGTTTGGACATGTGCTGAGGAGGGATGCTGAGTATATTGGGAAAAAGATGCTAAGGATGAAGCTACCAGGTAACAGGAAAAGAGGAAGGCCTAAGATAAGGTGTATGGATGTGGTGAGAGAGGACATGCAGGTGGTTGGTGTGAGAGCAGGATGTAGAGGACAGGAAGAAATGGAAACAGGTGATCTGCTGTGGTGACCCCTAATGGGAACAGCCGAAAGAAGATGATGATGATGATATGTATGTGGATATGTGTATGTCCATATATGTATATGTGTATATATCTATATAGATATGTGGATATATGTGTACACATATATGCTTACCAAATGTCCAGAACATGGAGTGGAGTCCTACTTCAGCACCAATAGTCCCAAACCCTTAGTGCAATGGGATGTCATGGATGTATTGCAGGTATATATATATATATATATATATATATATAGACTGTTGCTACTGTCATAGGGGTGTCTTAACAGACATGTTGGATGTGGGAGGTCACATCTGGTGTAGACATGTGCACCACTGGCTATGGACAGACATCCTAAGGGCATCATAGTACAGTACCACTGCTAGCACAGTAATGATCCTGTGGACTACAGCAGGGGTATGACCAATATATGTGGACAGTCTGGCACTCTGTGGTCAGTCCAGAAGTATACACATGTCCCCTGCATGTGAGACATGTGGACCACACCTCACAATGTGGATGTTACTAGCCATGTACATGGGTATATCATGACAATGCTGGAGTACATATGCCCACACAGTGTATGCACACACACACGCCAGTCTGTCCTGACACATAATACCTGGTGGTGCTGAGTTCACATGGCCACATACTACCCAGTAGATAGTGACCTACATCTCTACAGCACACCACTGCTTTGTTAGAAATACACAACAGTTTTGCTGGCCTGGCAGCAGTATGTCTTGCAAATAACTGGACATAGCACACTGGGTAATTACAGTAGGCTGCTAGGCATGTCACAAAGCACTGGGCAAAGTACAGGCAGACTGCCACAACACTGGACTAAATATTGTATGGGGGAATACACATGTACCAGGTCACAGCACAGCTTAGCAGACACCTATGAGAAAATGCATACCCACATCCAATGTCAATGCAGCCACAGCCACATATGATACATAAGCTTAATATGACACTATAACGACTGTCTGATAACCATCTTCATATGTGCCACTCACACAGTAACCCTACATACACTGGTCATGGCACAGTGTGGTCCGATGGCTCACTGTGGTATGGGATACATGTGTGTGTGTGGCCCTACAGACATGTGAGCCAATAGGGTACCATACACTGGAGCAGCATGTAACATCAGATAGAACAGGATCGAGAACAATGGCATCTACCACAGTCTGTACAGAGCCCAAGGCTCGTAAGCACTATACACATACTGTCGTCAATCATCCTAACTCAGGGGTCTGACACCTGCGGCTCTGGAGCTACATGTGTCTCTTCCACCCTGCTGTAGTGGTTCCCTGTACCTCTGAGGATTAATGGACACTCTACCGCACAACACACACACACACAGATCAAGCAATCCCAACACAGGAACACAATTATGGACATATGTTAGGTATTGTTCTTATACACATAGTTATCTTACATTTAGTATAACTATATATGAAACAATACATGCTCTGCTAGCTTCATTTCCAGTCAGATTGCTGTTGTGCCTCCCGATGAATTTAGTGTGGTGGGTGAGGGGTCAGGAATGGCTCTTTGGATAGTGAAGGTTTCAGACCCATGCTCTACGTACACAGACCAAAGTACTGTACACACAAACGCAGACTGTCCAAGTAATGTCCTCAGAAACAACCCCTACTACACACAACATATCCAGCAGTCTGATTGGCTTGTTATCAGGTATGATGTCAATAAATACTGGTGTACAGAACATATGCACCATATATATGTGGGCTTCATCTGCACAACACGTGTGCACCTCTGCAGTCTAGAGGTCAGTGCATGTAACAGTGTTATATGCACCTGTAAGTCAGTGTATGGGGGGTATGCACCGTAAGTATCCTAGGGTGTTAAAAGATGTGAGGAATACCAGTAGTAAGCTGCCTTAAAGTATATGGAAGTACATTACCATACATTTCACCTTGTGAACATTGCTGGCCTACTGCTTACTGGCATCAGTGTGATTGTGATGATTTCAGTTATGCATTGTTATGTAACAGATAACACCCATTGTGTCAACCGAGGTCTGTTCCCCCTAGGGACTGCATGCAGAGTGTATTTAGAGGCCACTGGGCTATACATCTCCATTACATACTGTTGATTGCTTGTTATCCTGTGGCCCAGTCTGTCTTTCCTGTTGTACTACTTGAAGGCCTTGGTGTGGACACCAACAGATGTGATGTTTACAGATTACTGTAATACATGATCTGTTTGAGAGTTGCATTACTCTGTATGTATTTCAAAGCATAATCACCTATATGACATGGCATATACAACTGTAATAGTACACAAATAACTTTCTTATGCATAGAAACCTGTGTGTTGTGTTACATCCTTTGCCTTCTCTATGGGTATATGTTCATAGGTTCATACTAGGCTATCTGACCTAGGGGATTTATAAGCCTAGCCAGTGTGCGTTTGGCTTTCGCCACCCATTTTAAATTAATTTTGCTATGCCCTTTTTCGAGGTTAGCATACTTTGCCTCTGTCTAACAGTGATACAGAAGTGATACCCGGGGTAAACCTACGATCCCCCATCCACTCATCAAGGTTCCTCTTGAAGAGAGTCAATGAGGGACTCTGCCTAACCTGGACTGGGATTTTATTCCAGAGTGAAGGGAGCCTCTGGTTTATGAATCTGTCCCTCCAGCATGTCCTATTTATTTCAGTGCTGAGGTTCAAGTCTCTCGAGTGCGTAGCTCGATGGGATTTGGATTTTCTGAGGTGCAGCATGTCCATTAATTCCGGGTTGGACATGGCTTTATACGTCAGGCACACATCGCCTCTGAGCAGGTGGTATGCCACTGAGTAGAGCTGGAGTTTCTTTAACCGGGCAGCATATGGCATCTGTTTGAGCCCTTTGATCCTCTTGGTGAGGTACTTTTGGGGTCTTTCCAGTTGCTGCAGGTGTCTTGTAAGGTACATCCCAAAAAGGGGCATTGTACTCAATTATGGGCCTGATGAGGGATGAGTAAAGAGGCACGATGACCTCCCCTGATCTAGATGTGAATCCCTTCATGATTAGGTGGGCTATATAAAATGTTTTTCTAACCACTTTGGCCACGTGGTTGTCAAATGAGAGCTTGCTATCAACTTGGGTCCCCAGGTCCCTAATTACTTCTTCCGTACTTAATGGATTACCACCTATGTGGTAATTTGTGGGCACTTTGTTTTTGCTAAAGGGGATGACTATACACTTTTTGGCATTTAGCTTGAGGCCATGGCTCTGGCACCAGTTGTCTGTTTCTATGAGGCCCTTTTGAAGGATGCTTGTGTCAGCTGGAGAGTCGATTATAGCACCCAGTTTGCAGTCATCTGCGAACTTGGTCAGCCACAGTCCTTTCGTGTTGGCCTGTACCTCCGAGAAATATATACCGAACAAGAGAGGTCCCAGGACTGAGCCTTGTGGGACGCCACTTGTAACTGGTTTGGAGTCTGACATGGCTCCAGCAATTCTAACCATGTGGGTTCTGTCCTTGAGCCAGTTTGCAACCCATCTAGTGACACAGAGGTTTATATTTAAGCTGGTGAGCTTACCTATAATGCCCGAGTTGGGTATTGTATCGAAGGCTTTTGTGAGGTCCAGGTAGGCTGTGTGGACCACCTTCCCCTCGTCAGTGGCCTTGGTGACTGTTTCAAAGAAATCAACCAGGTTTAAGAGGCAGGATCTGCCCTTAACAAAGCCGAACTGGGTAGGATCCAGTGTCTGTAGGTCCCCAATATCTTTTTTTATGACGTCCATGATGATCCTTTCCATAGCTTTGCAGACCAAGCTAGTCAGGCTTATGGGGTGATAGTTTCCAGGATCCGTTGAGGCACCACCTTTGTGGAGAGGGACCACTGTTGCTGTACGCCACTCTTTGGGTACATATCCTGTGGTAAGGCTGAGATGGAACAGTAGTTTTATGTTTGGGTTTAGCTCTTCTTGGAGTTCATGTAGGACGCAGCCCGGGACACTGTCTGGTCCCATTGATGCTGTGTTTTTTGCTTTGGAGAGGGCGGCTCTTACCTGAGCATCTGAGATGTAAGGGGGGCAGCACTCTGCTGGGATAGATATTTGCCCTTTTGGTGGGAGGGGGTAAGTTTGCTGAACCTGTCAGCTAGGATTTTGGCAATGTCTGTGGGTTCGTGTATTTTTGTCATTTTGGACTAATTCTGAGCATATCTGGGAATTCCCACCCAGGTTCCTAACATAACTAAAGAAAGCCTTGTGATTATCCTTAGTGTCCTGTGCAATTTTTCTCTCGAAGCTGGCATTAGACGATTTTATGAGTGCCCGTAGTTTTTTGCTAACACTGATCAGAGATGCCTTCCCTTTTTGGGATTTTGCTCTATCATGTAGTAGCTTCCTCCTTCTATTGTATAGTTTGTTTATGGCTGGGATCCACCAGACAGCACGTCTGCCTTTGAAGGATTGGGTCTTGGTTTTATTTGGGATTGCATGATCCATGCATTCCTGAAGGTGTTAATAGAATGCGTTTATAAAGGATTCTGTGGTCTGGGCCGTATTTTCCACAGGCCTGGGGGCTTTGAAGGATTCCACCTCGGTTTTGAGGAGTATGAAATTTGCTTTAGAGAAGTTTTTCACTGTGGTTTTCTGGGCAGGGAGTGGGGTCGGGATGTGAATATCCAGTGAGATTAGTTTATGGTCTGATCTTACCAGTGAGGGATACACTTCTGGTCTGGAGCATAGAGTCCCCATGTTGGTGATGATCAGGTCCAGTATGTTTTCCCCTCTTGTGGGAGTGGTACCAAGTTGTTCCATAGCATTTGAGTTTATAAATTCTAGGAACCTTTGAGCTAGGGTGTTCGAGCTAGAGTAATGCTCCCAGTCTATGTTTGGGTAGTTGAAGTCGCCCAATATAATGGTGTATGGAGAGACCTTCATATTTTCCAGTGTTCTCAGGAAGCCCGAGTGGGGTTCCTGGGTTTGGGAGGGTGGTCTGTAGCAGGCTATAAACTGGAAGGCAGTTTTACCCACTGTTAGTTGCACATGGATAGTCTCTGATGCTTCATGCTGTGCCACCAATCTGGAGGTGTGGGTATCTTTGATGAATATTGGTACTCCCCCTCCTTTTCTGGTTCGGTCCAAGTTTTGGGGCTGAAAAGCATGGTATGAGGTATAACCTGGTAGTGCTGGGGTGCTCTCGGGAGCCCTGAACCAGGTTTCTGTTACTGCACAGATATCGATGTTCTCCATGCTAAGGAGAGTTTCGTGTGCATGCATCTTGAGGTTTAGACTTCTGGCATTGAGTACCATTACTCTTAGTTTCTTATCCCTTGTGATACCTATGAAGGTGGGTTTGTCTTTTGAGCCTTGCCTAAAAAAGGCACTATGGGGGTAGCAAGAGCCTTTGCCAATATCCGAAAGCCCAGGGGTGACAGGTGCAAGCCGTCCCTAGCGAAGCATCGTGGCTTGTCGAGCATGTCATCCCAGGCTGACAGGCATTGGATCCCCTTTGAATGACACCAATAGTTAAGCCAATTGTTGAAATTGATCATCTTGTCTTCATATTGTGGCATCATTCTTGTTGAGGGTAAGATGCTACTCAAGGTCAGGGTCATACCGGCCTGGGCCACATGCTCAGAGAGCTCCTATATGTCTCTTTTCATGTAGTCCAGGGAGGTATGTCTCAGGTCATTCACACCAGCATGGACAATGACTGAGTCATATTTGTACTTGCCTTGGAGTGACCTGAGTGCTTGTGTTATGTGGTGGATCCTAGCGCCCGACAGGCAGCTCACCGTGACCTTCTTCTTGTTCAGCCTGGTGAGCGGGACATCATAGTGCCTGACGAAAGAGTCACCTATTACAAGTGTATCAGGTGTGTTGTTTAGCCTTAAGGGCTGTGACTGTTCGGCACACTGGCTTTGTGAGCTATGTGTTGCACCTGTTTTGTTTTGGGGTAGCGGTTGCTTGGGTGTCTGCTTTGGAGGTCTCTGCTGCTTAGGCAGATTTTTATTTAGAGCCTCTGAGTATGTTTTTGTGTATTTATGTGTTTGGTTTGCTGTCGTGGTAGGTCTATGTGAGACTGGAATTGTAGTGAGTGTGGTTTCCTTCTCCTCCTGACAGGTGTCGCCAGTACTGAGTTGAGAGAGCTTAGCCTCCAGTTTGGCTATATGGTTGCATCTCTCACATGTGTTGGAATTTGTTGGGAGGAGGAGAGGGTTGTCTGTGTACATGAGGCAGTTGTAACATTGCCTCAAGATTCCCAGATTCACCAGCTGGACCGGAGAGGAGATTGACAACTGACCTTTGGACATGCTAGAATAGTATTGGGAATTCCTTTATAATTGAAATAAAAGGGCCAATGGGGAACAAGGTACTCAAGGGGAGTTTGTGAGGGTGTAGTGCTTTTAATTTTTTAGTGCTGACTTATATAATTGCTTTAGTGAGCAAGTGCCAGGTAACTTAAATGCAATGTGTTACAGGTAACTTAAATGCAAAAATGACAAACAGTAACTTTCTTTCAAGTGAAACAAGGAAATAACTACAGTAAGCAATGCAGATGTCACTAGGGATCCACAGAAGCAGTGAAAAGCCGCGTTTTAGGTGGAATTAGCGTTACAAGGAAATAACAAGTAAAGAAGCATACAAACAAAGCTAGATTCAGCAGGCCTGGATCTAGTCTATGCTACAGCAAACAAGGTGTACCAATTTCAGTAAGAAACAGTTCAATATGCAGGCACTATAAGCCTTTAACCAGAAATTCCCAGCTCAGAAGGGCAGAGTCCAGCCTCTCCTCCCACAAGAGTGCAGACCACGAACCTTCTTAATGTAAAATAACTGGCCTGAAGCCCAAGTGCTTAAACCAGAACTAATACACTTTTAGAATAACAGACACTGAGCCCTCAATCAGCAGTTCCCAACTTAGAAGGATGTAAGCTACCTGTCCTGCCACCACAGTGCAGGCCACAAACCTTCCTAATGTAAAACAACTGGTCTGAGCCCAAGTGCTTAATCCAAAAGACTTAGAATGATAGCTACACTTTAATCAAGTTACTACCAAGCAGTAATAAATACAATTGAATACTTTAAAGAATGCCTGGATTAGTGCTCAAGTTATACAAACAAGGCTAGATTCAGCAGGCCTGGATCTAGTCTATATTACAGCAAACAAGGTGTACCAATTTAGTAAGAAGCAGTTCAAATATGCAGGCACTATAAGCCTTTAATAAGAAATTCCCAGCTCAGAAGGGCAGAGTCCAGCCTCTCCTCCCACAAGAGTGCAGACCACGAACCCTCTTAATGTAAAATAACTGGCCTGACGCCCAAGTGCTTAAACCAGAATTAATACACTTTTAGAATAACAAACACTGAGCCCTCAATCAGCAGTTCCCAACTTAGAAGGATGTAAGCTACCTGTCCTGCCACTACAGTGCAGAGCACAAACCTTCTTAATGTAAAACAACTGGTCTGAAGCCCAAGTGCTTAAACTAAAAGGCTTAGAGTGAGTTACACCAAGCAGTAATAAATACAACTGAGTACTTTTAAGATGACGCAAAAGCAAAATAAAGTAGGAAGAAACACACACATACAGGCAACAATTGTCTTTGGTATGGGTGACTCATACACTGTCCATTGGATGAGATTGCAACTGTAGGGATACTGGCTGTTCAGTATGGTGTGCACCCTCTGATTATGTATCTTCCTAGACATACCTCTGTGTGTCTGTCTAGTTACATATACATCTCTCTCTCTATATATATATATATATATATATATATATATATATATATATATATATATATATATATATATATATATATGTGCATATATAAGTATCTGCATACATGTGTCTGTGTATATGTATCTTAGGACTGTTTATTGCTTACACATTGTACATTCACTATGGTTGCCAGACTGTACTGCATGATATGTTATCAATACCAGCCTGACATAATATAGGTGGGATGGCTTACTGTTAACATCTTGTGGCCATGTAGTGTCAGGTCCTGTTTATGGCATTTACAACAGTTGGTACTGTATTGCAGGGCAGACTTGTTTTGCTGGGTGGGGGAGGATATGAATACGTGTGAGACTTATGATGCTTGA